>NW_021703773.1:34590158-34880135 GCF_005190385.1 Monodon monoceros
CGGCGGGGCGGGGCGGGGGCGGGGCGGGGGCGGCCCGGCCCGGCGCGAAGGGGTTAAGCGCCGCCGCCGCCGCCCCCGCCCCCTCCGCGGCCGGGTGTAAACAGAGGAGCCTCAGCCTATCATGTCTGGCGGCCGCTCGCAGCCGGAGCCCCGAGCCCGGCGCAGTAACACGATACGCTCCAGACCGCGGCAGCTTGGTAGCGCCGGGCTCGGCTCCGCACGGCCACAGCGAGGGCGCGCGGCGACAAGGTGGGTGAGCGGCGGCGGCGGCTCCGCGGCCTGGGCGGCTCCTCGCGGGGCTCCTCGCGCGGCTCCTCGCGCGGCTGGGTCGCTCGTTCGCGCCCGGGAACCGCGGCGGCGGCGGCGGCGGCGGCAGCCCCGCTGTCCTGCCCTGTGGCGTCGGGATGGGAGGAGGCTCTGCGCGGGTTCGAATCGGGGCCCAGGCAACGTGAGCATCAGATCGGCGGGGGCGCTTTGACCCCTGAGGGGCCGCCTTTAGGGTTTAGAGGAGGCGGAGGCTGAACTCTCTGGAGGACTCTGCGTCCCTCGGAGCGATGCAGGTAGCTGCGGGGAGAATGGTCTTTTGTTCGCGCGTTTTTAATTTAGTGGATATTTTGTTATGAGTAGTGTCCAGGGCTAACCCAGGAGGTAGCGCTGTGTGTTTTCCCCGCGTTCTGTTACTTTTGCGACGTGGCGTGTTGAATTCGTGGGGAGCACATCTGGAGCTGGAGTGATTTGGGATCGTTGCTGTCTCCGGGGTTTCAAAATCCGCCTTGAGCTGGAATTAATCAGCCCTTCGGTTTCCTGAACTAAGGTCCGTCGTGCCAGCGGTTTAGGGCGGGGCGGGGCAGGGAGGGAGGCACACAGTGATCTGGCTAATGATTAAAAGAGCAGGTCTTCTCCTGCAAAATACTCAGCGTGTGATTTTTTTCTGGAGAGGGTTTTGCAGGGCAGAGGCTCTAAAAGAAATCCCGCTTTTCCGTCGTGCTTCGATGCAGGTCGCTCCCGTGGAGGAACTAGTTGGGAATGATTTTTGGAAATAACTTGCGCACTGTCTATCGAAGTCGGAATCATTTACCACTTATGTGTGTATCTTAATAAAATAAAACAAGGATCCGTGGCAGCTCTCAGAATGAGAGGTCACATTTCCTCTCTCTCCCTGTGCTGGCATCTCTCTCTCTCTCCGAATATCTCCTAAATGAGATGTACAGAAAATGCGTGCTGTGTCCCAAAGCCATTCTGTCTTCCGAAAGCCTGAGATAATCAAATTCAGCGCCGTTAAGAGGGTGTAGTTGAAGATTTGATCCCCTTCCACTGAAGTGGAAATACTTTCAGTAATTGAAAGCAGATTCACGTCTGGAGTTGTACAAGCCAAGGTTTTCATTTTTAAAATAAACCTTTTGTTCTCTGGCTTTAAAAGTTCCGGAGAGCCATCCAGAGACCTCTGTGTGCGCTAATCGTTAAAGTAGCCAAGGCTTGAACATACCCAGGGAAGGCATTTGAGAAACACAGCCTCGCTGCCTCCCAGCCTCCCTGCCTCGCGGTAGCGGACTGTTGAGAGCAGCCTGCACCGTCTGGGCCCCGCGTTTCGCTCTCTCCCCGGATTCCCAGACGTTCAAATGCAGCTGTACTGTTCAGAACCCCCAAACCCCAGGGAGAGCCCATCTGTTTTAAGAGGTTAGAAAACTTGAAAAATTTTGGTGTTATCCCATTGTATGTTGCGATATACACAGTTTGGTGCTAAACTTTGTAATCAAGCATGAAGTATGCTTCATTTAAGCAGATGCCGATTATACCTCAACCGGTAGATTGAAACGTACAAAATATGATCGCATGTTAACATGGTTGCTCTCTCATCTTTGGAGGCTAAGTGTTGAAAGCTTTTAAAAACTGGCTCTTGAAGACTGAGATGAGGATGCATTCTAGACAAGGAGAGAGTCACTTACTCTCTTTTTAGCTGTGAAGATTGAGAAGGATGGCGGTGTGCAAGAGGGGTACCTTCCTTCTTCAGGACAAGGAATCGAAGATGAATTGTGTAGTTATGAGGGAAAAGTGAGAAGAGTTGCACTTTTAACAGTGATAACTGAGATCAGAGAAAAAACAGAAAGCAGTATTCCAAATATTTTTAATAACTACGTTCTTAAACCTAGTTTGGTGATTATCAATAAGATGTGAATGGGCGTATTTACAGAGTATGACATGGCAGTTTGATTTCTTAAAAACTACTTGGTAGCTCCGTATTTTACCTGGTTTCCTCGTCTTGATAGTTAATCCTTTGAGCACATTAAAAGACATATGAAGTGAATAACTTGGTCATGATTTAAATGATGTTTTTGTGAACCTGTCTCACGTAAGAGTCATCTTTTACGAAATCAGTATTTAAAAGATTCAGCAAATCTTTAACTACCAAATAAAATCTTACTACATTTTGGTTGTGTTGCATCACCTTTCTTAGATATCATTGGCCTAGTGTGTGGCATAATAGAATTTAATTTTCCTCAAAGATTCAGAAAGAAAAAAGCAACTTCCTGTGGACCCTTACAGATGTCTGAACACTGATTTTCAGTGTAAGATCCTTATCTAAACATTTAAACTCACGCTTTCTGTGACTTCTATTTACTGTTAGTTTTTCTGTCCTTACCTTTTTTTTTTTTAACTTGGTAACGGGTGTGCATAGGATCTTCTGTCATCTGAAATCACATATTCAATTTATCACGGGATTCCTTCCTTTCATAATGTAGGGAAGTGGCAAAGGAGGCACTGTCTAAATGCGGCGATCTTGATAATTAATGCCATAAAATAGATTAAAATGCTGTATTCCAGGTATTCATTTACTTAAAAGGGCCACCAGAACAGCGTTGCTAAGCACCCGTCACTACTGCAAGTAACAGAAAATGACCCAAATTAAAGAACCTGTTCTAAGCTGTATTCTTGCATTTTCTAAAGTGCATTTCAAAAGGTTTAACCAGACTCATTCAATTAGTGGAGAAAAAAGGATCTATTTTCAGCTCTGATCAGCAATTAAAAGATTGGGCTTTGGAACATCAGTCTCTTTATAATTTATTTTGTTTTCTAGACTTTAAACAATTGTGAATAAAGATTTTTAACAAATCACCTTTCTTACAATCCAAAGGTAAATGCTAAACGTAGGGCAGTATATTTGCTTTAAATTTCTGTCTAATTGAGTAATTTTTATTAGCTTTTCCCTCATTTTAAAAAAGTTTAAATTTTACACTAATATGGTAAACTACTGCTTCACTCTGGATTTCTTACTCTTTCTTTGTGAAAAAAAAATATATATACATGCATACATACATGTGTGGTTTAAAGTATGGTTGTAATTATTTGATCCTATCCTAGATATGAGTGCTTTAGCACCAAGCCCTTGAGAAGTATTAGGATATATTTCCTCAAGGATGTTTGGATGGTGTGAATTTGGTACCACGAAGGAGAGAGAGTGATATGTCAAAGTGAGAAAGTAAATAAGTCAATTAGGGGCAGTAGGGTGCTTTTTGTTGTTGTTGTTGTTTTTTAAGAATAAAGTTAGCTGTACCCTTCTGGGTTAGACCAGAGCTTCTATGTAGTTAGGGCTAAAAACCTAAGCCACAACTGTTGAAGTGTTTAATGAGTTACATCTTCCCGGGACCTGGTTCTTAGCTAATCCAACAACAGTCATAAATACAAGTTGGGGAACTTTCTGGTCGAGGAAAGGATTTGATGGATAAGGGCTGTTAGAGGAATAGGAGAGATGAGACAGGAGTTCCCAAAGGTTTAGATTAGGATTATTAGCAAGATTTTTTGCTCTATCACATTGATCTGGGCAAGTTTAAAGCATATAAACATAGATATTAAGTTATCAATCTTAAGTGATTATATATGAAGTGATTCCATATCTTCAAACACTGAATATTTTTAAAGCCAACATAACACTTAATTCTTTCTTCTGAGAGAGATGTTTTACAATAGTAATTCATTATATTTAGTTTTATCAGATCGTTTGGCATTACAGATTAGTCTAGTAATAGATAATATAAAATACATGAGATTTGTATGACTTTTGTTATAGTGTTGTCTAAAATGGAAAGTTATTTATTGTAATACTTGTTTACGTCTAAGGCCTTTCAACTTGACGTCTCAGTTTGGGTATTTGGAGTGTGTTTGTTTTTTGACACGTCAAAATTTGTTTTTCCCCATAGAGAATAACATTTTGATGTGTAGAAATGATTTGATCACATGTATTTTTAGCAGCCTTGAAATGGTATATATTTTAATATTTCAAGAAACCAGTTGCTTTAAAATTGGTGTTTATATGTTGATTTTAGTTAGGAACCTAGCTGCTTAGTTACAAATCCTATGTGTTTAAGTTTTGAAATATCTACTCTTACTTTTTTACCACAAAAGGATGAAAAAAGCTACCTCTTTGGTATCCCAGAAACAATGTATACCATAGATGTCACTGATGGGAAATTCATTTCACAAGGGAAGAATAATAATTGAAAAGTGCCCACAAATATTTGAGGGCCCATCACTTCTAAATAATAGTTCAAGTTGGGAAACCACATACTATAGTATTTGAAAAAGTTTCTCTTAAGTGTTATTCTCCCCCTCTCTTAAAATTAAATACTATTTCACATAAAAGTCTTGTTTTGTACATTTAGAAAGCATAATGGATTCTAGTGCATTCCAAAATGACTAATAAAAACTAATGTAGAACAGCACTTTAGGTTTTGCTATTTAGACATCTTAACCTGAAATTTTTTAAAATTAAAATAATGTGTGGGTCTTTCTGTGACATTTTTTTCATGTTAGTGTCTGCCCAGCCCTCCTTTTTCCATAACCTTAAATTGTTTCCTGCAGGCAGAGGGAACCTGCTGTCTAGAGACCTGTAAAATGGAGCCTGGAACTCTCTTTCTGCTTTTTCTTTGAAATGAAACAAAACCACCATATATAACAAATTTAACACTGTTAACGTTTTCTAATTATTTAGCCATTATTTCACTTTACCTCCCGCCTAAAAGTTGTACATTGGTGGAGTCGACACCTGGCTGTGCTCTTAAAAGTTTGTCTTTCAGTTCTTGTGATAGTAGGGGGCAGTACATCTCCTTGATTATCTTTGTTCAGGGAAACGCTGAAAGGCCAGGGTACTTAAACAAGGCCATTTGGATCTGTGAGGTCAAAGTCAGATGCGAGGAAAGTGGTTAAATGCATTATCATCCCATTGAGCGCGTCATTGGTAGAGTGACCTTGATGGAGGGAGAAAGAGCCATTTGGCTTTTTTATGACAGCCACCCCTGCTTGTTTTATCACTGACACATCTTTACATCCCCCTTTTCCTGTTTCCTTCTTTTTGTTTTCAAATAGTATTTCCTCTGATCCTAGGCCATCACAGTGAAGGGGAGAATTAAAAATTAGTTTCTTTTTAATTGATAGTAGATTTTCCTTCGTACGTTCATATCATACATTGATGTGTATGGAGGTATTCCTTCATTAAAAATTAAGGTGATCAGGCTGGCTGACCGTCTGTATTTGCTTTTAAGGATCTTTTAATGGTGATGATTAGTCTCTTTGCAAAGAAGCTGCTATCCTGCTACTTTTCAAATTGTTTCTCGGCTGTTAAACGGAGAGACCTGCCAACCTCAATTTTAGCAGCGGGAATAATGTTTGTTTTAACAAGTGTCTAGGTATGTTGACTTGAAGGGTTTTAGTAGTTCTGTTGCTGCTGTCCTAGAGCCGTCACTTCCCTTAAAAAGGTAAAACCAAACCGGAAGGTTTTTAGTTTATATTTCTTAACTTTATGGCCAAGATTTTCCTTGTGATGTATTTTACGTCAACTCCATTAAAATGGAATTCTTGATTAAATATTTGGACAAGTATTGTTCAGTTATAGGAAGGATTTTATTAAACACAGTACAAGATCTAACCTTTCTGGAAACTCCAGTTAAAGCAATTAAGTGCTGCATCCAAGATTGGTTTCCTAGGCAAAGCCGTCAAACATCAATGATCGGCATTTACGCTTTACTTTTTGCTGAATTCTTTTTATTACAATTAATCAGAACTAAGTACACATCTTTTCATAAGGAAGAAAAAACTTGGCCCATTCTCAAAATTCCTCGAATATCATTTCAGAACCTATCATCACGCAATGAATTATGTAACACTAAAATCTGAGGAACTCAAAATCACCAGAAATAGTACCGTCAGGCAAGTCAGATTTTCTTGATCGCAAAGGATTTATGTCTATAAGGACTTTTTATTTTAAAAACAGACGTACTGAATTGAAAAATGTTTAAAATGAATTATCCCGCCCCACCTCCCCCTATTCTGTTCTCACAGTAAGGACCTTAGTTCAGGCTCTTTTCGTCTCATGCGTAGACTTTTTCATGAGCCTTCTCATCTGGTTTCCCTGCCTTCTGTCTGTCCCTCCTTTAATCCAGCCTGCACACTATCATCAGAGTTGTCATTCTGAATCATAATTCCGAGCATGACCCGTCCCTGCATTAAACCTTCGTTATGACTTTCGGATCAAATCCAGATTCCTTAAGTGTGTTTTATCAGGCCCTTCGTGATCCCCCCTCTTGTACCTTTCCATCCGTGCTTCAGCATTTTTACTTGGTCGGTGCCACTTACCTTCTTACCTTTTCACAGGTCTTTTGAGAGCCTACCTGCAGGGCATTTCTTTGAAGCCTTTGCTGTTTGCCCCAGGCAGAGCTGGCACCTGCTTGTAGACTTCCATGGCACCTGGGACAGGTTTCTGTTACGGGCACTTGACACATTATACTGTGATCCTTTGTTTACAAATCAAGATCACCTAATCCAGACTACCTATTTTATAAGTGGAGAAGCAGGGCTAACCTTTGATTTGTTATGTATTTACTTAGTCCAAATCTCTGTGCTATACCTTTTATATGGGCATTATTTTTATCTCATCTTCAGAATGAGCGTTTTAACTCCCGGAGTTAAATACTCATAATCTCCATTTTAAAGATGGGGAAACAGGCCAGGATGAGTTACGTGCGTTGCTAGTTAGCTGTGGAGCGTGTGCCCAGGACGCGCTCCTGCACTCCCTCGAGGACCAGTGGAGATCACCACATCCCTCCGTTAGAAGTGACTGGGTCCCAGAGCCCCTGACTTCCAGTCCAGTTTTGGCATTAAGAAAAATTATTATGACATCTTAAAACACCTAATATGTAGCAGATGGTTTATGAAGAAAATATTCTTACTCCCTATTTTATAGATGAGAAAATTGAGGCTAAAGAGATTAAGTGATTGCATAAGGTTATTCAGCTACTAAAGTACAAAGGCAGGTTGCTGCTAATCTCAAATTTATATCATTCTTCATTACTGAATTCTTCCTCTAGTTTAAATATTAAATTGGATTTTGTTCTGACTTCAGTCCTAACTTTGCTTTACATGTAAGTTCTCTTTACTGTTATAGAATAGAATTATGCCAGTATACAACCTTTCCTAAATATTGTCACCATTGAATGTTACAAATATTTCCATGTCCGTTCAAGGCAGATCATGTAATTTATCAGCAAGTACTTACAGAGAGAGTATGTGTTTAGTATTTTACTCTGTTTTTAATCTTCTTTAGATTTTTTTTTTTTTTAGTGACCCATGATTATAAATGATCATCTGTGATATAGCTAATGTCCACTCCTTGGCTAATATGCAGCAATGATTAGCATCATTGATTAGAAAATTAGTAGATTATGCCTGTATCGACGCTTCTATTCCCTATTTAATGGTTTGTTTATTTAATTGATGACTAATGCCTTTACTATTAAAGGCTATTAACACATCAAAATGGTAATTATTTAACCTGGCAAAATGATAAATTATGTTTGTGTTTATTCCTTTGTGCCCAAGGCTAATCTGGTGTTCTTTTCTTCTCTTCCTTCCTTCCTTCCTTCCTTCTTTCCTTCCTTTCAAGTTTTAATATGCTAAGAACTTCTGCTTAGGAAGTCAAATAAATTAGCATTTAAACTATTATCTGGTGGTATGACCTTGGAAAAGTTGCTTGACTTTGAGTTGTACCTGTGAAAGAAGGGAAGTAAACCAGATCAGTGGCTTTAGGTAGTATGGATGATTCTTGTAGAGATCCTGTAGGATTTCTTCAGTTAATTCAAAATTCTTGGAAAAAAAAAAAACCAGACTGCAGATGGTAATAAAACATAGCATGCACAATAAAATATACAATAAACATGTATGTCCTGCTTCTATGCATATATTTGCATTTTTGTGAGGGTGTCTGGTTAGGGAAGTTAGGGCTCTATACCGGCTTTTTTGTTAATTTGGCTTGCCTAAGGAATAAGAAGAGAAAGCATGCCCTGCAGAGCAAATCTGGGAAAGGTGTATCCTTACTCACCAGCTTCCAGGGAAATGGGTAATGTTCGGTAGACCATGTATGCTTTTGCTACATTTGTGTTTGGTTATAATAGAGATTCTGAAAATGAAGGTGGTTGCCCTCATTATGAATAGATAATTACTATTCCCAAGTTCCATCATAGTACCTTGACCAAAACTTTTTTGAAACTATTCTTGAAATTGAGGTTATTTGCAAGACACAGGTAGTTCTTGTTATATAGGCATGTCTCATTTTGATCAAATACCAGTTCAGCTAGTGTGAGTGTTTACCTTCCTTCACGGGCCTAACAAACCAGCATTCGGCTATTTCACAATATTAGATCTCTACTCAGAGAGAGAGTATTTACTACAGATAAATATATTCCATGAGGCCTTTTCAAAAGAGAAATATCAGTGTTACGTTGAGAAATGACTGCATTATCCAAAGAAGGTGATAACTCCTGAGATGGCCTGCAGAAGGCAATTATTTTCACGTGGATGAATTCTAGTATTTTTTTTTTTTTTTTAAGAGTTGAGTGGCATTGTATTATAGCCCCTTTCACATGTCAAGATTAACGACTGAACCCTTAATGGGCAGAACAATTAAATTTAGAAATTTAGAAACTAAAACTTTATAGTTGTTTCTAATGTATAATTATTTTAAACATTCTTAGACTTTTTTAAACCACTAAGGGCTGTAGATGTGTGATAATATGTTTGATTTCTTTAAAGTATATTTAAGTTTCATGCATATTACATTTCATACAGAAAGCTAAGCTCAATATTTACGTTTATGCTTCCAGTTAGGAATAGGGACTCACGGTGCCAGGTCTTTCATAAATTAAAAAAAGTTATTTACTTTCATGCTCAGATATCAGTATAAACACCTGGTTTATTGAAATGCTTATTAGTAAAATATATTTATTCAAGTAGTGCCTCAGTTTCTCAAGAGCTGGGCATTAGAATTTTAAACGTACAAATCTTTCCACCTCAGTAAATGCAGAACATGGGTAGAGTTAAATATTAAAGATTTTTTAAGTATATTTATGGAGAAAGAAAGTTGATAGGATTTTTTTCATTTAAAAAACATCTCCTTGTGTGTATTTTATCAAAAGCATCTCCAGCCCCTATTTCTGGGAATATCTCAATTAGCAATAACAAGATATCTACCTCTAAATGCCTAGGGTGTACTTTAATGAGATACCTCATTGGAAGGAGGCCGATTGTTATTAATCTCTGCAGTGTGGAATGGAAGCACTGTGAAACAGAGATAACTAGTTCTAGGCTCTAATAAAATGATAGATCCCCATCAGGACCCTAGGGCAGAGGACCTTACTATTGAATAAAGGTAAATTTGAGACCAATATTGAATTTTTTCTCTATTTCTTAAGTTCCCCGAGAATAAAATTCTGTATATGTTAGACTGTTCCATTTAGGAGAATTCTTGTGTTACACTTATTTTTTGACAACTTGGTCGATCATAAGCCAATGGAAAGCTAGCATCTGAGAGCCTGGCTCACATTGTTAAAATATATGTCAGCGACGAAAATCAGCCTGCTTTTACCATAGGCTAAACTATTTGAGGTGGCAAGCTGAAACCCACAGTAGAGCACTGAAGTTCAGTGCCTGAGAAGCATACATACCCACTGCACACTGGTGGTTGTGAAAGGACTGGATGGAGGGAGGGAAGAGAAGGACAGAGATGGGAGGAGTGGTCCAGGGGTTTAGCTATTTCTGTTCCATTTTATTTGTTTAAAATAAAGCATGAGATCTGAAATTAACAACCTTTTGTGATACTGTCCTATACATGCTATTTATCACACAACCTCAACTCCTCTTACATATAAGGAAAGACCCATTCTGTATATTTCTGTTAAATTATTAATTAGTGTTAACCTGGTTTCTTTTTAAAATGACGGGCTGCAGTAGTTGTGGCACACGGGCTCAGTAGTTGTGGCTCGCAGGCTCTAGAGCGCAGGCTCAGTAGTTGTGGCGCACGGGCTTAGTTGCTCTGCGGCATGTGGGATCTTCCTGGACCAGGGCTCGAACCCATGTCCCCTGCATTGGCAGGCGGATTCTTAACTACTGCGCCACCAGGGAAGGCCTACTCAGCATTTATTGAAAACCTACTGAAAACCTATTGTGTACCACCTGGTATGCTTTTTACCATCCTATTCATAAATCATATAATTCGGAGTCCATTTAGACTCATTTCTTTCCATTTATGTGTACACTCAGTCAGTAGTCATATAAAGTGCTGATTCCACAAACCAGATGTTTTTTGGATCTGCCTGTTACAATGCAACCACAGTCATTTTTGTTAATATCCTTCTCACTAGCTTCCCTGACTTTAACCTTCCTCTTCAATACCGGAAAAGCGAATCATCTTTCTTGGGGATCTCCTTGATTTTCTCTCTCCTACTCAGGAAATCGTAGTGTCATATCAAGAAAATATTTGAGCCTGAAGGAAGGAGGAGTAAGGTTGTGGAGAGCAGGCCTTCCAGGCAGAGGGAGGTGTGAGCAGAGCTGTAAGAGTGGAATGTGTGAGGTATATTTGAGGAAAAAATCAAATAACCTCCTTGGATCATGAAGTTCATGAAAGAGAGATTTGGAAGATGAGGCTAGAGAAGTTGGTTGGAGCCAGGACATGGAGGACCTTGAATCTCAGAGGAAAGGGTTTATTATGATGTTCATTTGGGATCCGTTGGGTATTTGGCATAGAACACAGTGACATAACAGAATCTGTTTGGGGAGGATCTCTCTGGTGGATGAATTATAAAAGGGAGATAGTAGAAAGAGAGAAACCAACAATGAACTTTTCCTACTGTTGTCTTCAATGCATGACTTCCTCTGAAATTTTACATTTTATCAATGTAAGCTTCACAAAGGCAGGAGCCTCTGTCACATTTGGTATGCTCAGAGCCCAGAGCACTGCCTGGCACTTGGTGGTGCTCAGGGAATACTTGTTGAATTGAATGAATGAGAACACCAAGGCCCAAAAAGATTAAGTGACTTTTTCGAATTTACACAGCTAATCGTGACAGATGCAGGACTGCATATTGGTGCTCTTTTGACTATGCGGTGCGAAGCTGTCATTCAGGTCATTTCCACTAACATACCTTCTTCTTTCTTCCTTGTCAACTCTTATCTTAACTTCTCAACTCATTTCTTCCAGCAAATGATTGCAAAATATCTCATATCTTACATACTCATTACAGCCTCCATGGAGCTCTTAGTAGGTTGCTTTCATACCCAGATGTAATTGGTTAAATTATTTATTCTACTGCTTTTTTTTTTTTTTTTTGGATGGCAAACTCAAGGTCAGAGACTGTATCTTCTGTTTAGGGTTTTGTTTGTTTGCTTGTTTTATTTTTCAGCAGCCCTCCTCTCCCAGAACACATATACTCAAAGCACTTTCTCTGAGCATGGAAGCTTGTTGACTGACTACCCAACCTTCAAATGTGTCTTTTAGTTCAAGTTGTTGAGAAGTTACACACATACAGTTGAAATTATTTTTGTCAGGTTGGAAAAGGACCACTTAAAATTTGCTTGATATTTTTGTAATAGTTGAAACAAGTAGGGAAATGAAATTTTTAAGGGTTTTCCAGCTCTCCACTTAAAGCAATAGTCTTGTGTATTTAACTAACTAGTTTATCATTTTGCAACTTAAAAGCAAAAGGAAAAAATTCAGAGATATTCTGTCTGATTCTGTGAGACCACCTTGAAATAAGATGCCACAAAAAGAGAAGTATTGTATGAAACCATTGCAAAAACTATGAGATGACCCACTATCATTGTCTGACTTTTACTCAGTAATATTACTCAGTTATTTTCTCTGTTGTCAACACATTGCTTTATTTTAGTAGAACAGTGCAATTAGTGGAGTAGTTTAGTCCAAGTATCTCTTACTTGTGTAAGTATTTTGTTATAATGTCTTTCCCTGAAAAAAGTGTTATTCATTAAGTGTAATAGAGGCTCTTACTATGATTAATAAAATGTTAAGGAATCAATGTTTTTAAATAGACCAAGAAATTGCCACACTTTTATAAACATTTGTAATAGCCAGTGAATCATTATTAGATCTAGAGATCTTTCCCTCACAGTTGGCAGGATAAAAGGTAGAAATACTGTACCCATGAAATGTGAGTTTCTCCAAAATATGAAATGTTCACGTATGATTCAGAGACATCCTGGTATTATATAACTTTCCAGATTTAAAACTTTTTAGAGAAAATTTCACAATTTACTTCAAAATGAATTAAAACTACTGAAAAATGAACCAGGCTTATGCTGAATATGGCAGTAATATGTAGTTCTACAAGGTATTAATTTAGAATTTTTAAAGTTGAAAAAATTCCACAATGAAAACACTCAGGCTTTTTATGCTACAGAAAGATAATTTTAGAGAAATACGTGCTTTCAGATAGATTTTGTGAGAGAACCATAGTCTGTATAGTACTCATTTTTACCTTATAACTTTATTACCTTGTAACCATGTAATGTTATTTGGTATGTAAATTAGATTAATTTTTTTTTTTTTTTCTTTTTTTGCGGTACGTGGGCCTCTCACTGTTGTGGCCTCTCCCGTTGCGGAGCACAGGCTCCGGACAGGCAGGCTCAGTGGCCATGGCTCACGGGCCCAGCCGCTCCGCGGCATGTGGGATCCTCCCGGACCAGGGCACGAACCCATGTCCCCTGCATCGGCAGGCGGACTCCCAACCACTGCGCCACCAGGGAAGCCCTATATTTGTATTTTTGTTTGTTGAATTAGAATCTTTCTGAATATGCTTCTGCTCTCATTGCTCAATATTGCCTGCCTAGATGTGTTTATTCTTTTGATGCTTACTCCCTGAATTAAGTAAGTTTTAATCTTTGAAAGTCCTTTGACATATTTTAGAGACAGAATTTCTGAGATAATGTCACTGAGGTTTTTTGGAGGATGGGGCAGGGGAAGGGAGTATTGATTCATAATTCTTAGGAGAGTTGAGTAAAGTGATCTACATAACCCATTAAAGTTATTTTCTAATAATTAAGTCTTAAGGAAAGAGTTTGAGCAGAGTGAAATAAATGTTTGCAGTGGTTTTATACAAATTTCTAAAAGAAGACACTAAAACGTTTTGGGGCCAAATATATTTGCTGAAATTTTAGAGAACTGGACATTACTCTTCCAGCTATTTAGCAGTAATAATACACTGCTAGAGTATTCAGTTTAATTTAATGAATATGTATTGAGTACCTACTCTGGGTTTACATCAGTGATTTATTAATATAAGATATAAGAAGCTCACTAATAAGTATACAGGTTGGAAAGAAAGTAAAACTTAGTAGTCCTTTGTAGCACTAACATTTAATAAATATTGACCTGTTCGTTGTAAAAATAATTTTTTTTTATTTTTAAGTTTTCTGTTTCTCATATTAGAGGCCAAAGTTAAGTCCACCTCTCATTTCTGTATCAAACTTTACTAAACAGAGACAAAACTAAATCATTACTGAAGGTTGAATCCAAAATATAATACCATTTTGAGTAATAGTTTTAGGCTGCTAGGCTGATGGCTTAGTTCATATTTTAATGTAAATCACCAAAGAATAGATCGAAACAAAGCACTGTCCTAGCCCAAGAAAGATGCAGTTCTTCATTGGCTGGGTTTTTAGGCACTTGAAGATGTACTCATTTCCTAGGGCTACTATGACAATTATTACAGAGTGAGTGGCTGAAAACAACAGAATTTATTGTCTCACAGTTTTGGAGGCTAGAAGTCCTAAGTCAAGGCATTGGCCAGGCCTTGCATCCTCTGTAGGCTCTGGGGAAGAGTGAGACCTTGCCTCTTCCGGCTTCTGGTGGCCCAGACATTCTTGGGCTGGTACCCACATCACTCTCATCTCATCTTCACTTAGCGGTCTTCCCTCTGTGTCTCTGAATATCCTTTCCTCATATTATTTATTCATCTTATAAAGGGACATCAGTCATTGGATTTAGGCCCACCCTAATCCGGTATGACCTCATATTAACTAATTACATCTGCAAAGACCTAATTTCTAAATAAGGTCGCATTCTGAGGTTCTGGGTGGACGTGAATTTTGGAGACACTATTCAACCCACTATAGAGGAAAAGGAAGTAGCGTAGAAAAAGGAGGTAAAGAAAATGGTCTTTGCTGTTCTCAGCATTTTGCTTTCCCATTCCTTAGTGGGTTTAGATAAGTTAGAATTGAGTGTTCATACCTTCACACTCCTATTCTTTTGAAGGTATTTTATCTGCCCAAACTGATTTATGCTTCTTTTCTCCTAAGTCTTATGGGAACTTCCAGTGAGAGAGCCATGGAATTTTGAATGTTTGCTATTACGTCAGAGGGGAGATCAAAATTTAGTTTTTATACTTCTTTTTGTTATTTTCGGAATTTTAAAAACTAGAAAGAAAAAATGATTGAGACTGCCATACTACAGGTATAGCACTCGGAGAATATAGTTATAACCTTTCTACTTGTAAACTGAGTGTCATAGAGTATTCTGTAGTCATTAATTTTGATAAACTTTATGTGGGTATGGTCTGTTGCCTCTCAATTTCCCTGTAAGTTTTAAACTTATAAACTATTTTTTAATGAAAAAAAGCAGTTTGATAAATGAACTTTACAATGATCAACAAAGCTTATTTGTAATTTATTCAAAAAAATTACCCTTGGCTTTCAATTTAAGTTGCAAAATTGAAATATCTATATATACCAGAAAATAATTTTTTAAAATCAACTATGGTTTAATAAACATGTGAAATATTGCTCTGTGAGAATGAATAGATATCTAGGTCAGGAATTTTCAGAGGTTTGTCTTCATCTTTCAAGACAATAAATGATACACTGAAGTCTAAAGTATTATGTTCCCAAGGAGTGATGGATGAGATCCTTTCCTGAGAGCAGCTATTGGTTAATTAGACATGGGAAAGGCCCTTTCTGGGTAGTGTAGGGAGGCTACAGACAAGGGAAAAGCCTCAGTGCTCAAACTGTTACCTGGCTTTTCGTTCTGCTTTGGATCACCCCTGCAGGAGGAGAGTTCCTATGTGGAATATAATAATACGAATATAGTTTAAACCCATCTCCATGAACGCTCACCTTGTAAATATCCAGTCTTATAATCAGAATGTTAGGATGGTCTGTCCCTTTTTGGGGTTTGGGGATGGAGAAAGGGAAGGCGTTCTGAATCTGGGACTTTGTACCAGTCAGATATTTTGCAGAGTTTATAGATGGGGGTCATCTACTCGGATTCCTCATTCAGACGTAAGAGAATATATCCACTTATATTTTTGGATAATCAGTCAGCCTTCTCTTCAACTGGTGGGATATTTTTGCTACATGAAGAAATCAGGCATCTCCTCCGCCACCCTTCTGAAGTACGTGTTTCCCCAGGTGTGACTTGCACACAACTTCAGTCCAGGGGCTGGTTGGAGGAGGGAGATGTATTTTGTTTTTTATTTATTTATTTTTTGGGGGGTGAGGTGGAGATGTATTTTAAATTACAAACGTTTTCCTTCTTTTCTTGTTTACGTACCATTCACGATTAGAATTGATTTTAATTAAAGATATGCTTTTTAAACAGATATCTGTCAGATCTTCCAAAGCAAGTATATTTTATTATATGAAAGTATATCTGAATCTTAGAACATTTTTCCATATAGAATATTCCAAAAATGACTGGCCTGGGAGAATTTGGGTTGGGTGCTCTTTCATCTCCTCTGTTCCCAGTTCACTTCCTCTGGAGGAGGAGGAATCGGTGATGATCTGACCTGCAAAACGTAAATTCATAATGCTATTCATAATCATTCAATTTATAAAAATGCTTGCTGGTTTAAAAATGTTTTAAGCTCAGAGGCAGAAAATACAAGGCACACAAATGTTCATGGTCATCTATTTATTAAATACCTAGTTTCTTATACTTGTTTCAACAACAGGAGTTACTTTGTTAACTTGTTTTCCTATAGAATTAGGATCCGCAGTATATTTGACAGTGGTCAGGTTTCTGCTTTACCCGGGGCCGCGCACATAGCATAAGGACAAGACCTACTTACTGCTCTGGGTGTCGGAGATGTGGATGCCAGTCTGTGATCTGCTGTCGACCACCTGACTTGGTTTGGATAACAAAATCCTAATCATGACTCAAAAGACCTGAAATTCTTCCATCATACTTCTATTTAAGCTGACATGTAACATCCCTCTTTTCAAGTGTACATTATCATTGACCAGAACTGCGTTCTCTGTCTACACCTACATGGAAATTTTCCTGATAATCAAAATAAACATTCCTTTTTTATGATCAGCTTTTTTAGTTATGTTGATTTAAGAATAAACATTCCAACTTGATATATTAATTCTAGTAGTTTCCCCTTCTAGTACTCTATTAAGGTTTGTACCCACAAGCTCTCTGATTATGTCCCAGGAGCCTTTAGGTAAATTGAAAACAAACAAAAAATCGTGTGTGTGTGTGTGTGTGTGTGTGTGTGTGTGTTTTAATTAGCCTGTTAACATTATATCTTCTTTGTTTCCAGTAATAGTAGTTACTAATTTATCTATGTTTACAACTATTGGTCACAATTATAGTGGAGCCAGCTGAAATTCCTACACTGCCTTTGTAATGTGATGGGTTCATTTAAGTGCTAGGTTATCTCCTGGTTTTATGTCCTTCAGTCATTTAAGTTCTTACTAGGAAAGGAAGAAGAGGAAGAGACTGTTAGATGCCTATGCTTAAGTTACCATTTTATTCAAAAGTTAATTTAAAAATTATATTCTTTTAAAAATGTATCCATGATTTTTCAAACCGTGAGACTACAAAATCCTCGCCAAGGGGATTGAGAATGGGTTTGTCTACTATTTTTGTATATTACTTATTTAAAACTGGTCCTGTTTTGCTCTAGTTTTATGAAAGTTTAAATATTCAGTGAAATTACTCAACAGAAGTGTTAGAGAACAAATCATATTTATGATAGAGGATATGTTTTTATATGTTTAACATTAGATTGAAATGCCAAAGTACCAGAGGAAACTTAGAAGTATTTTGCGGTTCTTAAAAGGTTGATACTTTAGTGGCTTATACCATTAGAAACCCTGACCTCTCTTCCACATACTTCTTTATTCTATTCATAAATTTAACTTGTGTAAACGACAGGTGGTAACAAGCCCACACTCAGGGATTTCATCTTCACTAATTCATCAGATGTTTTACCTCTCTATAGTCCCAGATGGTTTTAATATCTGTCTCTATTGAACAGTCACTCAGCTGTGTCCATCTCCATTTTTACTGGATAAATAATAATTCATTATCTCTCAAGTGACTATGATAATTGGATTCCAAAAGAGGATTCAAGATTTGTACGTACTCTCCTATTCAAAATTTGAGCTCTGTGTTCCTGTCTCTTGTACATTTGAATACATTCCAGTTTAAGTGGAATTCATGGCACGGTTCTCTTTTGTTTAAGTTACTTAGAATAGATCTTGTGGGGAAGCCCTAAGTATAACCTCTTTGCTTTCTAAAAATGGCATTTACCATTCCAAAATAAGTCCCTGGTGGTAATACTTGACTCATTTCAAAGTGACCTACACTTGATTAAGTGAAGTCTCATCTAATAGCTGAAACTCCTCAGAGATTTTTAGTGGGTGTTTAAAATGAATACTTTTATCTAAAGCCATTTTAGTCTCTATCAAACCTTTACTTTCCCCCTATTTTCAGATTTAGAAAACAGGTTTATTTCTTTTTTTCAGTTTCCTATGAGTAAAAACAAAATAGATGATGTGGCAGTGGTTCACGTGTATGATTTTAAGTTTATTTAGGCTTGGTGAGGAGAAAACAAAATGGTGAAGAAATAAAAGTTTTTAAGACTGGCTTGCCAATTTCTTTGACGCTGGAGGAGTATGTTTTTAAAGTTAAATTTTTTTAAGTTAAAAAATGTTGATTTTTAAGGTGAAGAGTGGTATGAAGAGCATAAAATTTTAGCAGCCCCTTGTATTCTGTCAGGGTTTAGAAACTACATACACCCACGTCTATGTGTGTGTGTATTTATATGTCTATTTAATTTCTTAAGTTTTCATTGTGCTGATTTAATACTCCAAGTTTACTCTTGCTTTTAAAAAATTCCTCTATCACAACTGCAGAAGTGAACTTTTAGGTCTGACAGTGAAGCTGAACACTTCCCAGGATGGAGTATGTGCACTTGAAGATCAGATGCTTTAAATGTTACAAGAATGTATTGAAAGGAGAAGCTGAAGAATACCAGCTATGCCACTGTCTCCCAGGCATTAGTGACGCTGCTCCTGCCACTTGCTTGAACCTTCAGGAAGGTTACTGACGTCTACTTTTTAAAGCTTAAGCTGTTTCAGATAGATACTCTTTCTAAAGCCACATTTCTTCAAATATCACATTTATGAGTTCACACGTTTAGTTAGTGTAAGATTTAGGGGAAAATATATTAGCAAAATTTATTACGTATATTATTTTGTTTATTTTTCTGATTCTGAGGCACGCTGAAAGTCTCTTAGGCCAATTAAACCACCTACGTGATAGTTTGAGCACTCATTTTTCTTCATTACTCTGAAATTCTTTTAAAATTTGATAGAGACTACATCTTAGAAAGTGAACTTAGGGTTGAGGTTAAATTATTTTGCCAAAATTTGTGTAAAGAGAGAGCAGAATTGTCCTTAATGTGTCTTTGCTCTTTCAGCTACTCATTCTTAATTTCATTTCCTTTCATTAGTCTTTCTTTGCTGTCTGGATTTGATTGACGACGGATTTCTGACGTTTCTTCTCAAAGACAAATTGTAAATAACTCAGCTGCCGTAGAGCTGTGTTGTCCTAATTTCTTAGTTCTGGCAAACTTCTTAGAAAACTCACAACCGGAAAATGATCTGATTTTTTGAAAACAGTCTTGTTGCATCTCTGACCGTGTATCCAAACTCACTTGGGTTGATTCTGTGTTAAATGTCCAGAAGGTTCTCTGCACCAGAAGACAATTGCAAAACAGAGATGAGACTGAAATATTTCTGTGAGATATCTTTTATTTCCAATGCCCATTTCGAGGATTGTGCCGTATAGTTAATATCCTTTACAAAATTTTAGTGGTGTCCTTGTCTGCTATGTTTTTGGTAGAATTGCTAAGGGCAGGGCTTTTAAAATGTTCTTTTTCATTCAGACATCTTCCATTTGATGAAAACCTTTAAGTACTGTTGACCCTCTGAAATGACTAAATCGCTGTGTAAGAACTGGGCCACCTTGTGTGTAGAAGGAGCCTCTAGCGAACAGCCTAGCTGACTGTTTACGTGTTTGGGCTCAGAAAGAAAGTGTTTCCTTCTGCCTTATGACATAATGAGTCTTCAGTGTTTATAGAGATCCCTAGAAAGAAGAGTCTGGTAGCCGTTTGCAGGCACTGTTTACACTGTGGAAAACAAACAAAAATAACCAAGCCCACAATTTATTTCCTATGGTCACAGAGTTCCTAAAAGTTAGAAACTGAAAAGAAGGGATCTGCATAGGGCCTTTCCTGCCTCCCTCTTATCCCTCCTACCGTAGCTTTTTGTCAAGGTTTGTAATGTTTTTTCCCCTTTATTGGGTAATTTCTCCATTGCATTCTATGATTTTCCATTCTAAGACGTTATGTGAATAAACTGCGTACATTTTCAAGGTGACACTTGTTCTAAATACAGCAAAACTAGTAAATTTTATATGTGAAATACAAAAGATCAGAGTTCATCTACCACTTTATTTTTCAATACCTATTTTTAATAATCATAAGTAAAGTGTTTTATGCCCTTCTGAAGTTATTATTTCTGGTAAAGGAGATGAATATTGAAAAAAAAGCAAAAGTAATGAATAAAATTATGGACATGCTCTGGAAAATACTTGGAAAGGTCTAATTTGGTAAAAAAAGGAACAAAAATTAATTTATAATACTTTGACATTACATATACTTTGATATCATACCAATTACAAATTTTATGCATGGTAACAGCTGTTTCTAAAAATTTCCTTTTGTAAAATGTCTTTCATGAGCAGATCTGAATGTTAATTTAGTTTACTTCATTCTGTGGAGTTTAAGTAGCTTTACATTTTTATTTGTTGAAAATTTGCAATTTTAGAGAACATTAAAAATAACTTTGTCAGCTTGCCTCTATCTAAAAGTAACCAGTCAGTAAAATTAAGGAATTAGCCAAATATTCTCTATAATGTCATGTAGGAAAAATTTACTGAAGTTTTAATTTTCTGACCAGCTATTTTAGTGTCCTTTAAACACTGGCTTTAATGGTTGATGTATGATGCTGTCCTATTCCTGCTCCTCATGTAATTCTTATCATATTTTTAGCAAATAAAATTTGACTTTCACATCACATACAGAGTTTTCTTTTGTTTCTTTTTCTCCTGGAAAAAGTATGACGTACAGTGTAAAATTTTAGTTCTATCTTTCAGAATTGCCCCCATCATGTGTCTTTTCATCTTCATACAGTGATGTGACTCTTTGCCACTAGAGGGCAGTAAAAAAATTGATGTTAATAAACATCATTTCAGCCTTTTTTTTTAGCTTTTGTACCACTGTTCTAGACTGTCAACCCTAAAAAATTATCTGGATGTCTGCTTTTCAACCAGAAAGGAAGTACACAAACCTGAATAACATTTACCTGCATATCTTCATAGATTGTAATTTAAAATCATCCCTTTTTTGTTAGTAGTAATGAATTAGTTATGAATCTAGACAAAACATTATTTAATCATGCAGAGTTTTAGAAACATGATTTAAAATACTCTTGTTTCATTAACATTGGGGTTTATTCTAGGAATTGAAAACTTTATGGCTCATGGTTGTTGATTAAATTTTATTAGATAGATTTTTCTTTGCACATTTTATTTACTAGCATATTTTACTCGAAGGAATGTTTGTCTTATAAGATGATTTCCACTTTTACTGGAAATTGGAGCTAGAAAGTAAAAGGTTCAGTAAGTAAAATAATTTGGATCCCAATACTTATCCATATTGTTCAGTAACTTAATACAGTAAGTGTTCAGTTTAGTTTCTTGTTAGACACGAAAATGTACTCATTTAGCTTGAAAAGCCAAAAGTCTCTGTAATTTTGACTGTTGTGGCTTTTCTAATTCAGAAGTGGATAGAATTACTGAGTGATAGAAATGTTAAAGTCCTCCAGTGATACTACACACATTTATGATTTATTTAGTCCTGTCATGAAATGCCAAAGACCACTTTTAGGGATTAGTCAACCTATGCTTTTATATTATTTTAACTTACCTTCTTATTTATTTTATTTTATGTATCTAAATTCATTAGTTTGAAAGTTACAAATACGTTTATCATAGCCCATCATCCCCAGAACACTGCAGCCTAAACTCAGGCTTATGAATTCTTAATTACTGAATTTGAGAGTGTTAGTGTCTTGCTGAAAAAGCAAAGCTTACAATATTGAATGTGCAATTTGAAGAAATGAGGAATGCCATTTGTTTTTATTGAGCTGGGATTTGAATGTTTGAAGAAAGCATTGAGGGAGGCATTTCCTTAGAAATTGAGGTAATCCTCATTTGTGGTGTTGAAAATATTATTTTTACAGTACTCTCATTCTTTACAAATAAACACAGAAGTTTATGCTTGAAAGAAATAGGTTTACTTTATGTGTCTACTGATAAATTGCTTTTTGTCGTTTTTCATCCTATGGAGAATGCTATAGAACTTCAAAATTAGAAGTAGACGTTTTTGATCTCTAAATGGGGTGTCATTTTCTTCTGATGAAAATATCAACATATTGATTTAGGATTTCCAATACATGAGGAACTGTTTTATGATGATATTGCTATTCTTGAAAGATACATAAGTAGATGGAATTATAAAAAGTCTTTTCCCCTGAAGTTTTGCCTGCACATTTAGAAAATAAAGAGAGAAGATAAAAGGAAAGGAATAGTGATTTGTTTAATGGAATCTATATTGCACTCTTCTTTGAATATGATTTATAGTAACAGGAAGTATTTCAATATATTTTCAAAAATTGTGTCAACAATTTTGAGAAATTATGCTCCATATTACTGCAGAATTTTAAAAGTGGTTTTCAAGCCATCAATCACAGTTTTATTCTCTCCAAGCTGTGTAGAAGATTCACTTATTTTGGTCACGTGAAGCTTCTTTGTGAAATTGGTACTAAAAATAAAACAAAAACCAATAAGAGCTTAATTTAACAAATCTTAAGTGGAATCCTGAGTTTTACAGTAATTTGACCACCATCCTAAATTTCACACTCCCAGTCTCTCAAAATGAAGCTTTTCACAAACGAAGCTGTAGGAAGCTGTTGGCACAGTTAATTGCTAAAATTTCCTGGAAGTATAGCATGCCAGTTTCCTAATGGTGGTTTTCAAAATCACACACTCCCTTCTGTCAAAGTGTGAAAGAAGCATTTTTGAAATACAGTTTTTGAGTTTATTTGCAGGTCTTAAGTAACTAATATAGTAACAAACTTGCTTTAAAAATATATTTTTAATTTAAAAGGCTGTTAGTAAAGATGAAAGGTTAAAATGTGAGTTCTAATCATATTTGGAAATTTGTATATTTGAAAAACATTAGTAAACTATTTAATGAACAATTAATTTTGTCAGTTTAATTTTTCTTTCACATTAAAAAAAAATCAAACAAATATTTTGTGAAGTGTTCTTAGGCTTCTTATTTTCACTCTGGGTTTGCATCTTGGATTTCCAGATATAAAATGAATTCTTGATCAATGACTAAAGTATGGTTTTAATATGTCAAATCTCAGCCGACATCTCTTTTAAGGAATTATTTCAGAGAGGGGAGAATGGAGTATTTATGGAGTAATTCTGAGATGTATGCTGAGTCATTTTATTGATTTTTGAAAGACACAAGTAGTTAGAAATTTCCTTTTCTTTTTAATCAAATATTAGTTTTTTGGAAGAGTAGCTTTTGTTTGTTTTAATATAATCCCCTTTAAGAATTATCTATTTCTTGGGGCTTTGAGTTGAGAAGTTTTATTTTGTCAAAGTGAATAATTGAGTATTTATAACACAAACTCTGAAAAATAATTCAAAATGAGGCTAAGATTTTCTAAATTAAGATTTAAATGTAACAATAAACAAGGAGACAAAAAATCCGGATATAAACCTAAAATTTAAATAGCTTTTCTTTATCTTGCACTTTTTAACAATAAAAAGACACTTAAATCCCCTTTGCCTTGACTTTTTGAAATTTATATATAATAAGTATGGCTTAGGTTTGGTTTTTGTAGTCTTCAAAAAGAATTTTTGAGTTGAAGATTCATTACACTGTGAAAATCCTCAATTTTGTACTTACGTTGAATATTTTTAAATGATAGTTTATTCTATTTTTAAATATAATTATAATTTACTTCTAAGGGTAATTCAGTCATTTTTTACTTTATATCAAAATTTAAGAGGTGGTATTTGCTTTTGTGCTTCATTGCCTCCCCTCCCCGGTTATTTTGATGAGGAACAAAATACAGTATACCAAACAAGCAAATTTTCTTGGACGATGTACAACATTTTAGTAAATGCAGATACTGTATCTTAATGGAATACATTTAAAATGCAATATGAATTAAATACTAAAGAATAAGTTTATTAACCTAAAAGCAAAAACCATCAATTATAAACTGAATTTTATTAAATATTACACTTAACTAGCAGGAAAATATCTATATGATATATCTGTAACTTATGAAATATAATGTAAACTAGATACTTTTCATTTGGACATACTGAACTGGAAGCATTCGTTGAAAAATACATTTGGGAGGACAATTATTGTTTTAAGGTAAATATACATTTTTTGTTATACACTAATGCTTTTGAGTTTATGGCTCCTTTTCTTTCAAAATAATGATAAAGTAAACTCAATTATTAATATGTTTAAATCCATATTGTAGATTTATTACGTACTCCTATGTACAGATTGATTTCATTTTCCTTCCAATGACATGAACAGAATATAATGTGAAAGTAGCATCAGGAACTGTGATTTAAACAAATATTACCCTTAAGTCTAATCCTGCAAATATGATTGTTGAATATATTAACATGATTAAATGCTGCCATTGCAGAAGAGAATCTTCACTGCATTTTAGATTAGAAAAGAGAAAATAAAGGATCTTTCTTAACCTTTTGCAATTTTAGTACGATTTTCATTGCTAACCTATGGAAATATCTACATATAGGCCACTATCTTGTACATGGCCAGATTGCATTGCCTCCAAGAGATTTGAGAAGTGCACATTCATGTCAGTTCCTTTCAGAAACCACAAGTAATTATTACACAGGAATATGATCTATTTTTATGGTCTTCTCCCATAGGATGCCTTCTTTGTAACATAGTACAATGTGCTTAAAAGAGGTCATTATATTGAAATAAAAACGATTCAAGGAAGCAGATACCAGTGCAGATCTTCGTAGATGAATTACATTAGGACTTGAGAGTCACCGCTAAAGTCAGTTTTTTACATTTGTTTTAGCTTACTGCATGTCATATACTTAAAGTTTGCATTGCAACTAAAAATATTATCCAAATTCTTCCTTAAGAACACATGCAGGAAAAATGTACTTACTTGTTCTTCAGGTAATCTTTTCTTTATGAATGAGTCTACATCTCCACAATTTCCTATTCAAGCTTCAAAGCAGGACTCATTAATGCATGTTTTATATATGTATTCACCAAACTACAAAATTGTTTACTTGCTTTACCTCGTGGTGATACTTTTAAGTGGAATAATAGCATTGTGGTTGTTTCCATGCAGCATTAGAAATATGTCTTTGCAGTAGAAATAGTATATGGCAGGAATAAATAGTAGATGTAGACTGTATTGTGTGTGTGTGTGTGTGTGTGTATAAAACAGAACAATTTTCAGAGCCCTTATTTAATACCGGCACTTAATTGCAAGCTAGCCACTTGAGGCTAGTTTATAGCCAAATATATAATGTAATTAGCCTGAGTGATCACGCAACTCAGTTTCTTTGATATTGGGGCTTTTAGACCCCAATTCCCATGAAGGTGATATGACCATTGTTTCTAGAAATTAAACATGGAACTACCACCAACCAAAGGAGCAGCGTGTCATGTGCCCTACTCAGTAACATGCCATCTGCCTAGAACAGCACAGCACTCCAAGAAGACTGTCAAAGTACCCATTAGTATGCCTGTTAAGAACTTCAGGAGAGTAGCAGTTGCTTGCAATTTATTTCTAGCATTTAGCCCAATGCCTGAGATATAGAAGAAAATAAGTGATGATAACAGGAAACACGTGCCAGGTACTGTTCTAAATACTCTGCATAGATGAATATATTTAACCTTTACATCAGCTCTATTTTCATCACCTATTTTACAGGAAACTGAGGTACAGAGAGATTAAGTAACCAGTGTAAAGTCACACAGCTAGTCAGTTGTGGAGCTGGAATTGGAAACTAGGCAAGTGTGGTTCAAGGGTTTATGCTCTTACTTATTTCCTTACCTTTTCTCATATTGATGGAGTGAACCGTTTCCTCAGAAGCTTAAAGGCTTTATTTACTTGCTTTCTCTTTCACACAACTGATAAAATAATGATAATATTTTACCTAAATTTTTTTTCTTCATGGTTATTTTTCACACATAGAATGAAAGTTTTAGAAGTTAGTTGGTATAAATTGACCTTTGAATACAATTTAATTTAACTGATTGTGTACCTACATATGAGAATGTTTGTTAAAATTTTATAGGTCATGAAGATTTAGGAAATACAAATTTTTAAAAGGAAATAATGATAAATTAAAATTTATCATTATTATTTCTGGATATTGTAGCCATTTTAGAACATATGAAAACTTTTGCAAATTGCTCCTTATTAGAGTTATAGAGAATTGTGCGATTTATTGTTAATGATCTCGAAAGCTACTAGAGTTTGTATTATCTTTGAATTATTTATCTAAAAAGCTACAAGACAAAATTGACTTTTTATTCAGGACAGTTGATATTGGTGCAATTATTGTCATTTAATATATATGATAAAGTTATCTAACTGCCACAGATACCCCATTTTTAGCGATAAATGAGAAGTTTTATGTTTCATTTTAACTTAGATAAGTAATACCTTTATTTTAAACACTGTTTTTTCATAGTTTTCTATGTTAGTAATTCACATACTTTCAAGAACATATTTTACATGCGCTATAAATAAAGGTATAACTATATTCTTTCAAACTCAGAAAAAATTCTGGTATAGTATGGCAATCAGTATTTTCTGGTAATGGGTATGCAAATAGCTTTCGCAACACTATCCACATTTATTTTTTAGAAGCAACATAAGTATAAATAATATTTTTGCTTAATTACAAGTATATCACCAAAACTACTGATATTGGACTTATGAGAGATATTTCTTAATGCTTCATTTGTATCCTAAACAGTATTCACTGGTTAATTTTAAAAATGAGAGTGATAGAGGCCCTTTGGCCTACTGGCAACTTTTTGAAAATGAGCATTTCAGATGATTTTAGAAATTATTTTTCTTTATACCCCCAAACAAACAAAAAGTATCATGTATAAATCCAGCAAATGTATCCAATAACATACAGTCACACCCAATTTTAATCCTACCAAGCAATCGATGAATTTAATCAAATTAACTACAAATAAGTGTTGCACTAGAATCTTACTAAAGTTTTCTGTTTTTTTAAACATTTAAAAAAATATTTATTTATTTGATTGTGCTGGGTCTTAGTTGCGTCAGGCGGGCTCCGTTGCGGCAGGCGGGCTCCTTAGTTGCGGCTCATGGGCTCCTCAGTTGTGGCTCATGGGTTGCAGCATGCATGTGGGATCTAGTTCTCTGACCAGGGATCAAACTCGGGCCCCCTGCATTGGGAGCATGGAGTCTAAACCACTGTGCCACCAGGGAAGTTCCTAGAATTTTACTAAAGTTTTCAATATTTGATCATTGGCTTTAGAGGTAAACAGTGAACATAGAGGCCAAAAAGCGAGATACAATTTGATGTGACCTATGTTTTTGGTTTTCTGGAAATAAATTTAACTAACAGTATTTTAGCATGTTAAGTATTTATTGAGTAACCGCTGGTGTGAGGTACTGTGTGAGCCCTTGGGTATGTTGCTGAGGAAGACAGAATTCCCGTTCTCAAGGTCTTTACATCTTTTCCTAAATATGGTCAGGTAAACAGGGAGTTTTATGGACTGACGTGAGTTATGACAGTGTTAAATACAGGATTCGGTGGGCACGCAGAAGGTGGGCACCTTACCTGCTTTAGAGGACTCCTTGGAACCTCGCTGGAGGAAATCATATTGAAGTTGGCTGGACATGCATGTTTTACAAAAGGTAAAACACGATTTCCTCTGCCCTCAAGTTGTTAATATAGGTAACATACTCACATAGTAAAGGCTTAAGGTATTTTTTAAGTGAGACCTAAATTAGATTCAGGGAATTATTCAAATATTTGTTCTCAGGTTCTAATAGGTACACGTAGTCGGTGTTCCTTAATATTTATTAAGTGCAGTGGTGTAATTTATTGTAGCAAGCAGAGCCTTTAAATTTTGGGCACAAAATAGAATAGGAAGTCTAGAATATAGTAGGTTGAAATACGAGATTACATATGGCAGTAATGACTTTTAAGCTAGGTCTTTTTTAATTTTTTTATTTTATTTATTTATTTATTTATTTTTGCGGTACGCGGGCCTCTCACCGCTGTGGCCTCTCCCGTCGCGGAGCACAGGCTCCGACGCGCAGGCTCAGCGGCCATGGCTCACGGGCCCAGCCGCTCTGCGGCATGTGGGATCTTCCCGGACCGGGGCACGAACCCGTGTCCCCTGCATCGGCAGGCAGACTCTCAACCACTGCGCCACCAGGGAAGCCCAAGCTAGGTCTTTTTTAAAATAATTTTTATTGGAGTATAGTTGATTTACAATGTTGTGTTAGTTTCAGGTGTACAGCAAAGTGAATCAGTTATACATATATCCACGCTTTTTTAGATTCTTTTCCCATATAGGCCATTACAGAGTATTGAGTAGAGTTAAGCTAGGTCTTGAGGGGAATGGAGATAGAGTTTTGTAAGGATGATGAGGAAGTGAGTGTCTTTTGGATAAAATGGCAAAAGCAAGGGCGTAAAAATAATAATGACTAATCGCTTCCAGGTGATGACAAACAGATCTGAAAGACATATGGGTAATATGCTGACAAGTACGTAGAAATGGGATTTCTGGCATAAAAGGGGGTCATTGTTGAAGAAGTTTGGTTTGGGAGACCAGAGCTAGGTAGACAAAAGAGGAGCCTCAGCTTGAAGTCATTAGAGCAGTGGCTAAGTCCAAACTGGAAGAGGGTTCTAAGAAATACTGACAAGAGCAAACAAGGTGGCATGATTTAGCCATGTATTTAATTTCCAGGAAGAAAAGGGAAGTTGTTTTAGATAGTGTCACTGAAGAGGATGGAGTGACTATAGCGAGGAAGGAAGAGCTTCAATTTTGTGAATTGGTACGTTATCTAAATAAGTCTATTCTGTATACAAATAGAGATATTAGATATAATGCTAGAGAATGGCCAAGGCTGGGGATGTCAGCTGTATGTTATTCTTATCTATTGCATGTGGGAAGTTATATGAAGAATCAAAACAAGAAAACAAATCAAGGAAGAAAACCACACATTCAAGGGGAAGTGAGAAGTTGGCAGTTAACAAGTACGAGGCAAAGAAGTCGGATCTAAGACAGGATCTAAGACAGGATATAGCTGGAACAGTCCGGTGTTATAGGACAGGAGAGCTGGAACAGTCCAGTGTTATAGATGCTAAGACAGAAACTCTTTCAAGAGGAGGATTTTCATTTTAATTGAGGGATCTAAAATGGAGACTCTATAGAGAAAAGTATGTAATATGTAATCTAATTTTATGTGTATTTGAAACCAGAAAGTATTAATAATTTAAAAGTTCTGGAAGAATGCTGATGATGGAAGCCTGTGTCAGTAAGAGGTGACGAATGGAAGGAGTTATACTAACAGTACGTTGCAACTGGCTGGGGAAAAATATTCCTTTCATTTTCAATTTTAAATGACTCTAATTACAGAAACGTTAGTCAATGGTTAAAAATAATTCTGTATTCTTTTCTTCATTTTAAATGAGTTTATTCCTTTTTGGAAAGTGATTATATACTCTTGAAAGCATACGTGCATTCATGGACATGATATGGACATACTGTGTTTGGACTTCTTGACAGTTTTTGTTGTGTATAGTGGAAAGAGTTTCATCTTTAAGGTAAAACGAGACTCCAGAATTGGTAAGTAATCATATTTTAGAGCCACAGTTGTATTTTGAAAGAGCGAAGGCTTATCACAGCTAGTACATTTTATAATGTGCTCTAAAACACAAAGGGAAAATGTGTCCTTGCAGAATAATTTAATTCATTCCCTAATTGTTTGCGTTTACATGGTCTCCAAAGCTATGTTTTCATGATTATTTTTACCAGATACATATTACTATGATTTAACGTGGTGTAGAGTAGAAATTTCCAAGCCTGTATTGTGTTTTTTCATGACTTGTGAAATCACCTTTGGTTATTTTAGTAGGAAACTGAGCTTTCAGAGTTTGTATGGATTTGCAGGGTGGGGAGAACGTGCCAGGTCACATAGTGGGCATGTATAAAATATTTAGACTTTAATAGAAAGAAAAACCAGCCTTTATTGAGTTAAGTGTGAACAAGAACACCACACTGTTGAAATGATTGATGGTTTTCTCGTCACTTGTAACAGACTAACATAATTTCACAAAACCTTTGCTTACCACTGACAAATTATTCAAAATTCTTTTGCAGTAGAGATAACAGTATATGCTCCCTAGGCAAGCGTTGCCTCACTCCTTGCACGTCTCCCCTTCCTCCCTCCCTCCCTCCCTTCCCTCCTTCCTTCCTTCCTGATTTTGGAGTTTAAATTGTTTTGTGTCTTTTTAAAATAAAAATCTTTAACATATGATTTGATAACCGTTTTCCATCATTAAATATTTTGTAGGAAAGAGACTATACATAATAGAAAATGCACTGTAATAGAAGGTTAGTAAACTAGAGTGAATGACTCACTTCTTCTTTTCTCTTCCTTTCCTCCTTCGTTTTACAAATATTTTCAGCACTGATGTATATGAAGCACAACGCCAAGAGTGGTGAGAGATAAGAAAAAGTCATTAATTCATTTATTCAACACACAGTCTCTGAGTGCCTGCTCTGTACTGGTTATTGGTAATTTATCATTGAACCAGACATGGTAAGTTCTTGCCATAATGGAACTTACATTCCAGTTCTGCAGTCAGATAATAAAGAAGTGATAAGCCATGGTAATGGAGGGGCATGAGACAATGAACACATTGAACAAACGATGCCATAGAGTCACTGGAGGAGACATCTCAGGATGGGGCGATCAGCAGATGCCTCTGTGAGGATGTGACGGTTGACCTGAAAGGCGAGGCTGGAGTAGCCACGCGAAGATCTGGGGGAGGGTATTCAGAGCAGGAGGGAGGAGCACAGGTGAAGGCCTGGAACGAGGAAAGATGGGCAGAGAGGCCGGTGTGGCTGCAGATTATGACAGAGGCAGAGAACGGTGTGGAGTGAGGTGGGAGAACTAGGAAAGGGGCAGATCACGTGGCATGTGAAGGCTTCCATCAGTGCTATTGCGTCGAAACAGGGAATGATAAAGTCTGATTTTTTTTTTTTTTAAAGATCAACCACCCTGACGGACGTGTAGAGGTTGAATAGGTGTTGCCCTAACAGAATATGGTAGTCGGGCGGAGGTCCCCAACCTTTTTGGCACCAGGGACCGGTTTCCTGGAAGACAGTTTTTCCATGGGCTGGCTGGGGATGGTTTCGGGATGATTCAAGCGCATTACGTTTATTGTGCACTTTATTTCTATTATTATTACATCGTAATAGATAATGAAATCATACAACTCCCCATAACGCTGACAGGAGGCGGAGCTCAGGCGGTAACGCGAGCGATGGGGAGAGGCTGTAAATTCAGATGAAGCTTCCGCCTGCCCGCCCCGCCACTCGCATGCTGCGCAGCCCGGTTCGCAATAGGCCGTGGGCCGGTACTGGTCTGCGGCCCGGGGGTTGGGGACCCTGTAGTAGGGAAGCCCAAAACAAGTATGTAATGTAATACAAGTAGAAAATGGTAAATTCTCTACGAGAGGTAAAGACCAAATGCTGTTTGCGACAGCAGCAGGCTTAGCCAGGAAGATCAGGAAAGACTGCAGTGGAGACATGCTTCAAAGGTGTGAATGATGTAGACCTCAAGAAAAGGAGAGAGGTATTCCGAAAATAAGATACGGTCCCGGGAGCTAGTGAGTTCAGTTTGATTTGAACTTAATGGAAAGTAAGTTTGGGACCAGATCATGGAGGACCTTGAACTCAGGATCAAGAATTTGCACTTTCCTAAAAGCAGTCGGATGCCTTGAAGAAATTAATTGTGGTGGTATATCACAAACCTTAGTTAATTTGGGCTATATGTAAAATATAGTTTGGGGGGAGGGGTCAGCTGACTTTTCACTAACCGGCTGTGTAGCCTTGGGTCCCGGTTTGCTTTGTCTTTATCATCTGTGAGATGAGAAGGTTAAACTAGCTGCTGTCTATGGTCCCTGTTATTTTTAAAACATGATGATTTTTAATATAATAATACCAGGAATATTTTTAAAGTACAAGACGTTTGAATTTATTGATTATTGTAACAAGTTAGTTTCCATAGGAAGTGTGCGGACAGCATTAGTAGGTGAGGTCATGTAGAGTATCTTTATTGCCCTTTTCCCCCAGCTTTTGTGTCCTTATTTGTTGGACAGCAAATCTACCATGCTAGCTGGGCAAAAAGTCCAAATATTTTTTTTTTCTCCCTGCAAAATACACAGTATTGAACACAATAATTTTCCTCTCCAATAGCATTTCTCTTTTATTTCCTATTTATATTACCTAGGAGGGGCTATGTAAGATGTTCATTAACCCAAGTACTCATGTCAGAGCGTAATATTCTGGGGTTGTTCGGTTTTGCTTTTGGTTCTCATACTATTATTTAGAGGTCACTCGCCCTCTCTCCCATTTAGAAATAGGTAAACCAGTCGTCCACTCCCGTTCTTACACAAGAGACTGAAGCCACCATCTAGCACAAGAAGAATCCTTTAATTCTCACTCTATCCTACTGTAAATTTCTGACCACCAGACTGACAGTACAGTTATTATAAATTGTTAATATCTAAGGGTGTTTATTATAATGTTATATAAAATAGTTGCTCTTTTGAATAATTATAAATATTCAATTATTTTATTAATACACGTGTTCATCAAAGATAGATCTTGATTTTCATCTTGTTTAAATAACCATGATCACCACCTGATACTGATAGGAATTGCTTCAGTTACTCTGTGATTAATTTCTGCATCTTTAGTCATATAAGGTCCTGTGTATTATCCTTCAAATGCTATCCTCTTCTTTTTTTGCACAGGTAAGGGATAGTGCTGAATAACAGCGTCCTCTGTGCTCTCCTCTCCTGGGCCTTGTGAGTCAAGAGTTGCCCAAACAGTGATTCATATTGCAGTTGGTATATAACAATGTCAGATTACAGGGAAAAAACTGGTGTACTCTAAGTGGGTGTAACTTTTTTCTTTTTTTTTTTTTTTTTTTTGCGGTACGCGGGCCTCTCACTGTTGTGGCCTCTCCCGCTGCGGAGCACAGGCTCCGGACGCGCAGGCTCAGCGGCCATGGCTCACGGGCCCAGCCGCTCCGCGGCATGTGGGATCTTCCCGGACCGGGGCACGAACCCGTGTCCCCTGCATAGGCAGGCGGGCTCTCAACCACTGTGCCACCAGGGAAGCCCAAGTTGTAATTTTTGATTTCATGGAAAGGTAAATGCGATGGACGGTTGTGCTCAAGAATGTTATATGAGGTTAAGTATCTCTATTATTTATTTTAGTTTTATACCAAAGAATTGCTCAAAACATACATTTAAAGTGACTTTTGTGAATGATAGTCTTCCTGAGATTGTTCCTCGGCACGTTTAGTACAACGTGAAAGGGCTCCGTGGCAACTCTGGTGGTATCTTGGGCCTCATGTTAGGCTTGAACTTGCTAACTGTTGGCCTTGTAGCACCAGGACTCACAATTGATGCTGAGCTGCCATCTTATGATTTCTCAGAGCTTTTCCACCCACCACAGTCTCAGCTTTATGCCTACTTGTGTTTTTCTCACCCTTCCTGGTGACTTCCCAGTATAGTGACATGAGATACTTGTATAATTTTGAGAAAAAAAAGAGAATTGAACATATGCAGATGTATGTGGTCCTTCATATCTACTATCTCAAAACACTGTAGTGAATCCACAAGAACTTCACATTCTCCTGACCTCAGCTGTGAGGCTAGTAAGTCTGCTCTGGGTTTTTACATACTGTTTCACAAAGAAAGATTTATGAGGATTTTCTTTGAATGCAGTGTGGTCAGTATTTTTTTTTAATTAACGAAGTAAACTTTAAAGCAAAAAACTACCTTCAAAAATGATTCCAGCACAAATATTTTGCTATAAACTTTGGGAGATATTTCTTTATCATGGTTCAGTTTGAGGGACAGGATGTTTGTCAGATGAGTGAATGAATTTCACTACATGTATGTCACTGAATATTGTTAAGCCATACTCTATCTCCTTAATTTCATTACATTAAAAATTTGTGATGAAATGTATATATGTATAAATATATATTCCATATATGTTTTTCTCTACATATGAAAAAAGTTTTTTCCATGTATAGTGAAACTTACAGTTTGTAGTGAAACTTACGAGCCATAAGCATTTTGATGACCTGCTATTCTTCCCTATCATTTGATTATGTTTCACACCCTGGTACATACCTGTAATCTAATTTCAAATTTGGATTTCTTTTTAATTAATTCATACAACATGGTACTCTGTTAGATTTCGGTGTGTAGAGTAATTATATATTTTTTTCATCAATGCATTTTGTTAATGTTAAAGTGGTGGGTAGTGTTTTCAAATTGTTCAAGGACTCCATTGAAAATTGTGAAATGTGTTAGGGAAAATTGTGTTATTTTTCCCCCCAATCTTATTTTTAAAGGTGAATTGTATTCAGTTGATTATAAGAAGTCTCAGGGGAGCACTTTTTAGTAGCCTTGAGTTGTTCACCAGAGGTTTTAACGCAGGACACCTACAGGATCCACTTTTGACAAGGGGACGTCTGAGGCAGCATTGCACCGGCAGCAGGTGCTGCCATGGACATTGGTGTAAAGTGAGAAGGAAGGGACTGGGGTGCAGAACAGTAACTGGAGAGCGAAATAAGTCCTCCCCTTGCAGTTGCTTCACTGATTCCCAATGTGCCAGGTAAAGTGTACCTGCTGAGCGGCTGAGAACAGGTACATGCTCGCATCCCACTAATTTCAGAGGAGTGTTGGTGGACTGCATCTTCCCAGCAGCTGTGATGAGCTAAAGGAAGGAGATGGACTGGGAGAACGGTACAGAGGTGAAAATAGCCCAGTTAACGTGGTTCTCAAAACAAATGACTTGAAGTGTGGGACATCTCCTCACAAGCTGTATTTCTAATTGTCCTCCTGTAATTCCTAATGTTACTGTGAACTTTTGTAGATTTGAAGCCACATCACAATTATGACAGCATATGTTAACATTGTGCAATGTGGTTCAGTAATATAAAGCTAACATTTGCCGAAATGATTTTAAAATCTAGCAGACGGTGAAGTTACCCTGATAAGGAACTGGGGTCGGATGACAGTGATGAGACATATGGTATGGTGTCAGAAACTGTCTGCCAGTTGACACAGCAATCTATACTTTATAGATTGCCTTAAAAATTAAAAGGCAAAGTCAATTATAACTAATTATGATGCTACATTTACTTGAGAAGTTATTATATCCTTTGGGATAAAGGAAGTAAGATTCATGTCAGTCAGGAATCTCTAGCTACGGCTTCCTGGTTCTATCTTAAGGATTTTTCAGTTTCGTTTGGTGAGAAACCTAAGCCACTGAAAGCCTGAAACCCGGCTATTTTTAGAAATAACTGTAGTAGCTGCTGTACATCATTGCGCATTTGTTCCTATTCTGAACTTCTTATCTGTGCCAGATCTTCAGAGAGGTTACTGGAAGTTTTGCTTGATGACTCCTGAATCAGTCAGAAATGAATTTTAAATTACGCTGGAAAAAATAATAATAACCTGAGTTACAGCATCAAGATATTCCTATTGCTAGTGGTTTCAAATACTCAGTAGAAAATGAAAGTCCAAAATATTACATATTTATTAAATCTTTGTTTCACAATGGTCAACATTTCTTTAACAAGCAAAAGCCAGACTCTCTGCAAATGATATTATAAGACTATTTTAGCATCTTTTAAAGGGGTGAAAAGGAGTGGTTTATATTTTCCTGTAACTTTATGTCATAAGGAGAAGAGCTATGACATTCTTCCTTCATAAGAAGGACATTAAGTTATTAGGAGAAAAGAAAAATTCATCTTTGTATAAACTTCCTAGAAAGTTGAATGACTTACAAATCAATAGCTGCGTATCAGGTTACTGGTGAGCCGCCTTTTTTGCTCTGATCATCAAGCCGTTTGTACATGTATGTGAAGCACATGTGTTTTATGTTGAATTGACTGGAATTGACTGCGGCACACGTAGGCAGCATAGGCCTCTCTCCTTATCTAGGGAAAAAAGAACATTCTGGAGTAACATTCAGGGTATATGTATTCAAAGAAGACAAGCTACAGTAAACTAGGTGTTCGAGTAATATTATACGTTGTTATCCTTTTTATATATTTAGGATTTCATGTTGGAAAGCTTTCAGGGAGTGACCTAGTACATGTGGCAATGACAAAAGCTCCTTGTAACAGTTCAGAGCATGCTTTATGCTTTCTGAAATGGGATTGTAAAAGTCCTCTCAAAAATGACATCCAAAATCGCATTAAGACGCAATTTCCTTTGATAAAGCTTTAAGGCACTCACATGAAAAGTGATACCACTTTGAGTGAGCCTGTATCAGCATTATGTGATGTTGTGTTGCTCATAACTGACATTAATCCATTACGGGTGTGAGGGTCATTTATTTTCCTCATGAAGTCATTAAATACCGTTATTGATTTCTGTTCAGTCAGATTGTACCTTCATTTTATGATCATTATATACATTAATGCTGTCTTGATTTCATGCACTTTAAATAATAGATAGTATATTTAAAGTTAGAGTTTAAAATAAAGTTAAAATAGTAACAGTAATGAAAAAGAAATTCTATAATTGGCTCACTAACCAAGATCATGTTTATTAGAATTATAAAAGTGATACTGATGTTGAAAAATTTATAACCACCCATCTTCAGTGTATTGTTTGCTAAATTAACAGATAACTTTTAATTTATTTCTGTTAATAATAAAGTAAAATTAATGAAATTGGAATGTGGTTCTTGATAATATTTCCCTTTTACTGCCACCATTTTTATAACTAGTGGTACTGCTGTCTGCTGATTTGCAAATGTGTCTATTGCTCTTCCATTTTCAAATTTCCTCCTTTTTGCCATGTAAATGAAAACGTAGAGTAAATACTTAGCCAGATCCCTGGTTCTTCAGCGTGTTAGGTAGCAAAATGTGGAAGGAAAATGAAAAGACACCGATATATGATATTCTGTTCTAGAAACACGGATAATACTACATGGTTTTGTTAATAGAAGTCATTTTACGTTAAATTGTTCATTTAATTGAAATGATGTAGGTTGCTGTTTCTTTACACTCCCTTGAAATAATTTAGTCAAGAGAAATGGCAGTATAGAGAATTCTGTTCTTTCCAATGTCTGTTTTTTTAAGACCAGTAATCTTTAACTTCATACATTATGTTTTACTAGAAGGGATACTTTAATAGTACTAGGAACTTTTTAGCTTTCCTACTTTGGGGATGTTTTAAATATTTCTCTTCCCTGTCCTTTTGAAATTTGATCTAGGAATTATTGATTGATGCAGTCGTGAGGTGATGTTTATGGAATCACCTTTCTCCTGGGAAGTCCTATGGAAGGTGTTTAGCCTATAGTGTAGGAGGACCAAGTGGTACCAAGTTGATTGCAGCAGCATCTTCAGAGAAGTTGTGTGCTCAGCACTTTTCCTAGGCTTCTTGCCTGGCTCATTGAAGGAAACCTGAGCAAAGCTGTGATATTAATGAATTATGACAAGCCTTTTGCCTGTCAGGCAGATGTTCCCGCCTTCCTCCTTTACGACAAAAACTTAATGGAAGATGCTCAGATGGGCGAGCTCTCTGATGATACCCCTTAAGTGCTCGGCCCTTTTCTGATGTGAATATTCAGAGAGCCGTGAAGCTGCAAGTGGCAGCATTTAATACCGTCTTTCTCATAATGCCTGGATAATTTTCCAAAGAGTGATCACTGCAGCTGCTGTGAGCATGGTTATTTGTTTATTTTTCACCTTGGTCCTGGTGGAACGCTGACCTAGCTAATCTTCAGGACTCATGGGGAAAATGGTTTCATATTCATAGCTCTTCGTCTGGGCTTTCAAATAAACACAGAACTGGAACTTATGACCAGCCACTTTAAATAATAGAGAAATAAGGAGAACGGATTCTTTAGTTTCCTTTAAAAGTGGGGGGAAAAAAAAAGACTTAATGAAGAATCTGGTGAAAAATGAAGACAATCTTGCATATTTTTAATGGCTGTTGGTGAGAGGAAAGGAGAAAGCCTAGGCTGTTGTGGTGAGTTATAGAATGTTCCCGAGATTTCCCTGTGGTCGAACTGCTCATTATGTTAAACAGCCAAGCTTTTAAGCTACTGTAGTTTTCGTTTTATGTGTATTGGCCTTCATTTGCTGAAATGCTTGAAGTTCACAGTAGTAAAGTCATTTTGAAAACGGGATGTAATTACAAAGGTAGCTTATGCTTACCAACAGCTTTTTTCAATCAATTTAATTATCATTACTTGTGGATACTGTAAATTGAATATCCCTTCCCTAATTACATTAAACTCAGGGGTTAGCTGCTTAAACATCTAAATGAGAAAAGTTCATCCTTTGCTATAAATAGGAGAATTGTTCTCTTACTTAGACTGACCTTAGAAGCTAAGCATTTTGCATGATATTGTCAGGTGGGCATTATAAAGACAGTCTGTAATGGGATCTGTGATGAGGAGCTAAGGTATAATGGCCCTTTGAAAAAGTTAATTTATTCAACATTTTCTTATTGCATGATGGAATTAAAGTTTGTGTGTATGTCCAGACCCCTTTTTTTCTAAGGGGCCAGTCACACTGTTCTTGGTTTACTCCTATTCTGCCAGCCGTTTGAAGCGGTTTAATGTTACTATTCCCGCCTAATGGAAGCCACCGTGAAGGCAGTGGCTTAGTGTTGCCCTTTTAAACAGAGCCAATGTATTTAGGGACTGGAATGCTCCTTTGTCTGCTTCCCTCTTCCCCCCTTTTACACAAGTGATACACAGGAATTTATTCAAGCCACAGAAAGAGTACCTTTTTCTCAGAAGGGAGAACACAACCGTTTTTTCCTCTTGTGGAAAATTGGCCTTTAATTAGTTGATGCGTGTGTATTCGGTTAGTTATTTGTTGTCTGTTCAGCTCAAGGGATTTTGTGCTTTGTAAGAAAACAGAGATTGTTTTAAGTGAGAGATTTGATTGATTTCCTCTTGTTACAGTCGTAAGTTTTGGTGCCTGCAGAGCGACTTGCTTTTATTTATTTATTTTCTCAATTGTAGCTTCATTAAAAATCTGTCTATTACAGTTGAAACCCTTACAAATGTAAACCTGACTACTTATTTTCACAGGACAGTTCCTGCTGAGCGTGCTTTATGATTTATCATAAAATCTTGTGAGATAGGACAGATTGAGGTGAGATGTGTTAGGATCTGAAGCAGCTCCTGGGATAACTAGAATAGATTTTTATTATGCAAACAAATAGCTAAGATCATTAATAGCTAATGACCAATTTTGAGACTTGGATCAAAACACATCCTGAATGTTTTCTGAATTTTTTGATGTGGTATATTATAGAATACAACAGAGTTAAGAAAAAAAAATGTAGACTTGATAACATTAAAGAATTAACACGTATTTTTGAGCTATGCGTTTCCCAAAAGCAACTGCAGGATACTCTAAAGTATACCAGGAGTGGTGTATTTACAGCTGTTTAAAGTATTTTCTACCATACTAAATTCTAGAAATATACTTTTGGTGGGATACTAAATAACAAAGTGAAAATACTTTGGATTAAGTACATCTTTTAACACATTTTTAAAGCTAGTTTCTTAAAAATATGGAGACTCACATAGCAGTTTAGTGGTTAAAGGTATGAAATTGAATGTTCATACAAGTGGCAATTTTCCTAATCAGTTCAAACAAGCACTGAACTCTGGAATCACATTTCTCATTTTAGAGGACCGACCATAGGCAACCTAACTTTAGAAAAACAGCAATTTTATGCTTCTGCTACAATTAGACACAGTTACGAGTTCTATCAGTCCATTAGCAGACAGTCAAGTTTTATTCTTCTTCATAAAAAACAAGCAGAGGTAGACATTTAAACGCAGACGTGTACCTACAAGGCAGGAATTGCAAAGGGCCATGCACGTATAACTCTTCCAGTAAAGGATTCTTGGTAAAGAGACTGTATAAGCAATAGTTGGGTCACGAAAACTCGGGATCATGTAAAGAAGGAATGGTTTGGAGCTGATTGAGGCATCAGTACATATGATGCCTTTCCTGTTCACAATTAAATAGAGGTTTGGGTGGTGGTTTGTTTGTTTGTTTGTCTGTCTGTCGGTGTGTTCTATCTTCATCAGCACGTGACATCTTATAGTTGTAAAAGTTGAGGTTCTCAGCCCAGAGTTCATGGGACCAAATATACCTAAGACGTCAGCTTCTTAGAAGGAAGATGCTGACGCATGTAATCTCTTTCTGTAATATCTAGTAAAGCACCAGTATGTAAGTGTTTTTGATATTGATGATGATAACTGAAACACATTAAATTTAGCTTAGAAATTAAGGGCTATTAGGAAAACTGCTCATCATTTATCCTCACTTCTTGGGACGTTCTTATGCATCGCGGAATATTTATGCTGATCTTCAGGCTCCACTCACAGTGTCATGGTCCCTTCTGAGCACTCGAATCGCGTTTCACTGAGATGGCACCAAGTCAGGCAAAATGTTGCTGAAACTTCTCTCCCATTAGCTTTTTCAGTGGCATCGTATGCACTCTCAAATTCTATTAGCAATCATTTTCTCAGGACTTTATTAAAAGACATGTTTAAAAATTCTAGATTTCAATACAACGCACAGGATGGTTTATAAAGCAACTTTGCCATAGGCAAGTTTCCTCAAAGAACTAAGTGGTTTTACCGTAAGTAATATTAAGCATTTACCAGAATGTGTACATGCTTTGTAGTATAATTCTCCTAGAAGCTTGAAAATAAAAGCACAGAGCCCGTGGTCACTCAGTACATATAAGCAGTGCCAGGTCTGTGAAATGACTTGACTTGGAAATAAAACCATTCACCTGGTGATGAAGAAGTGTACGGCGGGCTGAGGTTACTTAAACCAGGATGATCTGAAGAATGCCACTCCAAGTTGGAAGTTAAAGAATTCACTCCTAACACGTAAGGTCATAAAGAAGAACGTACGTTAGAGCCTCAGCTGAAAAAGATACCTTGACATTTAATTTCCACAGTTAGCCTCCGAGGTGTTGGCCCCACTTTTCAGATGGCACAACTGAGTCTCACAGGAGTTACACAGTTTTCCCAGATGGTATTTGACTGGTATTTGAACCCAGGTGTATGTCACTCCAAAGTCATTCAGTGAAAAGCTGCCTACCATATGCCATGGCCCATGGATTGGGTTGTTAAACACTGAGAAAAGGAACCCTTCCCCACCTCTCTCTTCTTCTGTTTCCTTTTTGTAGATTCCTTTCTTCACAGCTCATCACTATATTCTTCTCCCATAATCTTTATTACTTGCCTCCAATTCATGACAAATGAATAAGTCTAAGAAAAAAAGTATGCTTGCAATGCGAATGCATCTTCAACACAACTCCGCAATCCTCCGCTGTTAAGACGTTCTAGAACTCTTATTGCTCAAAGCACCTAGGAACCAAAGAACCAGACATCTGATGACAGGATGTGCAGCTTAATACGGTTTACTGACTGAGAATTGTATATAAACCCAACCATAGGCCAAATTCCCAGCTACTTAAAATCTCTTTTAAAACCACCCTTCTCGCAAGATGTATTATTTTCTTCTTTAAGACTTGTACAGGCTGTACGAGTGCTGGATACATAAACCTTGGGTAGCAGATGTCATCGTACCGTATCTATGTGTTTTTAAAGGGAGTGTTAGAAAAGCTTTTTCCAGCGTGTACCTCTTGAAATAGCAACAGGGCCAGAATCCAAAAGAGTGAAAAATAATTTTTAAATAAGGCACTTATATGACTTCTGGTTTACATAACCCTCAAAATATTGTTCCTAAGTGTCAGAAGTAGTTCTGGTCTATGTCTGAAGCATGGAATTCAGGAAGTAAATGTTTGAGTAGCTGAGACATAATAAAGTGAGCCCAAGTAAATATCTGGAGTTTATCAATGGATTCTTGAATTATTATAAATAATTATTAGGTATCATGTTCCAAAGACCATCTTAAAATATATATATTACCAATTGTATTAAACGTTAAAGGAGGTTCTTTTTTTTTTATTTTTTGGCGGTACGCGGGCCTCTCACTGTTGTGGCCTCTCCCGTTGCGGAGCACAGGCTCCGGACGCGCAGGCTCAGTGGCCGTGGCTCACGGGCCCAGCCGCTCCGCGCCATGTGGGATCTTCCCGGACCGCGGCACGAACCCGTGTCCCCTGCATCGGCAGGCGGACGCCCAACCACTGCGCCACCAGGGAAGCCCTAAAGGAGATTCTTACATGACTATAACTTACTTTCATCTTATTTATACGGTAAACTTGGCATGCATTGTTTTGACCCTTCCTTTCCCATAATCCATCTCTCCTTCTTCTCGCCAGTTGTATTCCTATGTTTTTTTTTACCTAAAGGCCAAGGAGTAAGCTAGTACAAGCTTAAATAATTCTTATTATGCCAGCCCTAACAATTATTTTTAATTTTTACTCCTAAAACTAGATTTAGAGTCTACCTCCTTTTTTCCTTTCTGGTCCCTGAATTATGATTTATGCTGAAAATCTTATGCCAGATAGGTTTGTCAACTAGGGAAAAATGGACATCCAGTGGCAGAGAAGTGATTGTGATTGACTGATGTTACCTTCCTGCTACCTTGGTACAGACACATCAGCAGACCTAAGTTTAATATAGCAGCCATACTCAATCATATGTTTCACTTGCTAATCATCAAAGGCACGAGTCAACGGTATCTAACTTTACACTATTCAAAATAGCTTTGTGTACTGACAAAAAGGCATTAAATTTTCATCACAACCTCCCCATCCAGAGACCAAATGTGAAAAGAAGCTTTAGAAAGATGCAAATAAGCGAGTTAATGATTTACAAATATGACAGAGCTTTGATAGTCTTAACATATAAAGAGCTTTTACAAATCAGTTTGTAAAAGAGACAATAGAAAAATGGGAAATTTATATAAAGTGACATGTAGATACCTAAGAACTGTGAAAAAAAATTCAGCATTATTAATGATCTTAATGACGTCATTAAGTTGAAAAAAGCAGCACCTGAGATATCATGTTTCCTTTCTCACGTTGGCAAAAGTTTTAAAAGGTTACTGATGTCACTGTCACAGACTTCCGTTAGGAGTGTTTCCTGGTGAACGGTTTAAGGAGCACAATTAGCAGTTTTTATTAAAATTGTCAAAAGTATACATTTGTTTGCAATGTCAAAAAAACCCTCAATGGCCAAAAATCGGGGATTGCTTAAAGTACACAGTTTAACACCTCATCGTCTTTGAAAGTGTTTGGATTTAGAGCTGTATGACCTCTAATGTTGAAAGAATTTATGATTATTAAGCAGAAAGAAATAGGTTATAGAAGAGCACAAATAATATGTTCCTATTTAATATATATACAGTGTATGTTTGGATGAGGAGAGTCTGAAAGTGCACCCTAAATGATAACCACGGATATCTCTGGGTGGAGAGAGTTGGGGAGGTTTTATTTATTTATTTTGTCTTTTCGTTTCCTTGTTCTAACTTTTTTAGAATGATGAGCATGGACCGCTTATAGATGTAAAAAAGCGAAGAGGAAGCCATGAGGCACTGATCAGCAAATGATGTAATCCATTCTTATCACCACAGAAAAGTTATGCCAAGCAAATATTTGTCTTGCTTTTGAGCAGTAAGAGCCCAATAATACAGATGTCTTTAGTTCAGGAGTGGTGGTACCTCCTGTATTCCGTAAAGTGCTTGTCACAGCTGTACTGATAATCAGCGTTAAATCAGTCAAGAAATAGCCCTGAAGGAAAAGGAAAAGGAGAGAAACATGCAGTTTGAAAGAGAGATTGAGATTTTAAAAAATATTTAAATTTACATCTAAAAGTAAAGGATTGTAGTTGAACACTGTTATCATATATAATTAACCTTTGCAACTTATCTAATTATGTGACATGTTAGCAGGGTGATTTACCCAGACTTTATACATATCCAGTAGGTAATATTATTAATGGCGCTTTTGCAAGAGGGAGTTGGGTCATATTTTAGAGTATTTGTTCTATCATAAATTATTTTATAATTAAAGTAATTTAGGTACATAGTTAAAAATTCAATTTCAACTGAAAGAGCCATCATGAAGAATGGCAATCCCTCACCTCACCCCACCCCATTTCCATATCCAGAAGCAGCTACTGTTAACGCTTTGAGCTGTTTATTTGATGCTTAAATCCATGTTAGTAGATAATATACCATTATTCCTTAATTTATTAATTTTAGATGTTATCTGTTGACGTCTTGTAACATGAGACACCTGTCTTGCAGCTTGTCTACTTATTTTTTCTCAATTCTTCCAATATAGTTATATGACTGTTTAAAACTTAGTCATTGAGTATATATTGTTAACATAGAACCGTAGACTGTAGTCTAATTATAGTTATTCTCCTATACAGCTCTCTATTTTTTCTTCCTTTGCTAGAGCGTGTTCCTGAGGTCCGTAGACTCAGTACAGGGAAGCAGATTTTCTGAGTCCTCGCGTATCTATACGTGTCCTTTTCTCTGCCTTCGTATTTGTTTGATAGTTTGGGGTTTTTTTTTTTTAAGTAAAGGTCACACAAAATTATGTCCTCTCTAAATGCTGTAGTAAGTAAATTGCTTAACATAGTAACTATTAAAAGGTATGATATGGTTGGTGATGCCTCCCTCTGTGAATAATAGATTATTCTTATCTGTCCTTCATTTTAAAAAAATAACACGGTAGTCAACCTACTTGAAGGTGAATTTGTTCTTGTGCAGGTGTGAATGAAGAGGCCTACATATATCATGAGCATTTTTATACTGAATACATACGACATTTGGAGCTGGTATTCAAAGGACCTGCTTGCCATTTGGGGCGTGCCTTTTAACCTTATAAATGCAGAAAGCAGCTCCAGTCCTTGTAGCTATAGGCCTACCTATCTGTCAGCTGCAGTTATTTCCCATCACTTATTAATCATTGCTTTCGACTGTGTTTCCGTGAACTGTTCGTGTGTTGTTTTCTGCTCTCACTGCTTGTAATTTCCGCAGCCTGGGTCGGAGTACAACAGATATTTGGGTTTCGTGCTGTTATATATTTTTTCCAATCCAGCATAGTGATACCATGACGGTGATCATTTTCCTGTTACTCATACGTGAGATTGATGAAACTCTTTTCAGTTGTTTTGCTAGCATCACAATACTTATTTGTTGACTGTCAAGGGAACCATAAACTTATACCAATATCATCAATATTGATTAAAACATTTTGAAACTCCCCCTGTAGAACTACCTTTAGAGTCAGCTTATAGGCCCCGTTTTAAGTCTCGTTCTTATGTTCTAGCCTCTTATTTCTAATTAGGCGATGTTAACTCAGTGTGAACATTTACATTGTGTAGCATTTTTGTAACTCCAAGTAGTGTGTTTATTTCCAAAAATAAAATCCATTCTGCAAAGATGGAAATCTGTATCACATCTAAAATTGTGTGATGTAGATCTCAAACTTGCCTGATAGCATTCCGAAGTGTTCACTTTGAAAGGAAAATAATTGTCTAAGTATCTAAATCCTTCTAATGTTAGCCTTTTTAAGAGAATCTCTTTACCTTATTGCTGTACCTCTTACTGCCTCTTCTGCTTCATTTTTATATTCTCTTTCCTCATGACATCATCTCTGACTCTTCATAAATCATTCCTTTGTTGGCCTGTCACCCCGTGCTCACTGAAACACCCCTGAATAACAAGGTAGAAGGAGGCCGGTTTCAGCTTCTTATTCTTAGACCAAAGCGTTACGTTTCTCCTAGGAAAGGTACACGTTGAGTATGAAATGAACCGAAAGGACGATGCCTCACTTAGTAGAATTCCGGGGCTTTGTGAGTGGAAGAGACTTCCGATGATTGCTAATGAAGATAAATGCGGTAGCTCTGATCTAGAAAGGGGCAGAGATTACTGGAGACCTCAGGAAGACAGAGGCAAGGAAAATTCCTGATTGCATTTTCTCAGCACATTGCTTAATAGTTAGCATCTGGTTGACTTCAGCCTGAAGTAGTGGCCTATGATCCTGAAACGGTGTTGGTAACCCTTAAGGCCCTTCAGTTGTTTTGTTTCTGTTCTTAGGTACCCGCTACATTTGAAATGCTTTCAGTATTTAGAGATCATAAGGTATGCTTGGAAGACGGCATGTTTGAGAGTCAGAAAAACTGAAGTATAATCTGTCTTCACTTTAAGCTAAATTTTCCCATCAGTAAAATGGGTATAGTAGTAACAGAAATAATAGTAAGTGGAAACAGTGTATGTAAAGATTCAAGCACTGGCCTGGCACGTGGTGGGTACTTAAAAAAATGTTAAGTTATTCCTTTCTGCCTTCTTTATTATTTAATAAGGTTTGTCTGGGGTGTGTGTGTGTGTGTGTGTGTGTGTGTGTGTGTGTGTGTGTGTATTTACACATCTCTATCTTATATGCTGTGCTACAATGAAAAATAATCAAACGCTAAATTTCTGGTCTCAAGTATTTTAAATTCTGGTTGAGCTATAACATAAGTGCATGTACTCCAGGTGTATTTACAAAGTGGGTTTTATTAAATGAACTAATAGCTTTGTACATAAAAGATTAAAGTAAAAAAATGATTACAATTTTTAAGAAGTATGGAGGAGGTGAGTCAGGAACTTAATACCAAACCTTCCATGGAAGAGCTCCAAGACATACTTTTGAATTTCCTTAACTGTGTTGGACCATCATTGAATCAGTCAGTTGGATGGTCCTTCGTCCCTCGAAGATGACTGGCCGCTATTATCCTGATATTAGTGAGTATGGGCTGCTGAAGGTTGTGCGTGTTTAATCTTCATGGGCAGATACTATGGAACATCTTTATCTGTCATATTCATGATCCATAAACCCTCTTTTGAAGGTTGCATATTGCAAAAAGTAGAGCTCGAAAGTAGGTCACAGTCCTAAGAGACACACTGGAATCAACACTGAAATTGAAAATCTATTCTCCATCCGTATTAAGTTTTTAGGTTACCACTAAGAAAAAAAAGCATACTAAAATTAGATGAAATAAAGGAAAACTGACTTATTCAAAATGCAAAGACTAGAATTAATGCTAAAATTTTTTCTTTTGTCTTTTTTTCTTCTATCGTTATGTCTAAAAATTGGAGTTAGTCTAGGTAACGTTAGCTCTTAGATCTCTGAGAATCGATCAGCTTTGCTGTCTTCTTGTTTCTTTCTAGTCCAGGCACTTGTGCCCCTGCACCTTTTCTCTGTTCCAGAAATTCGTTGCCAAGTAAGTGTCTATAAAAGTCAGTAACTGTGGACTTAAATATTTCAGAACGGAATCAACTCCTCGGTTTGATTTTTCAGGGGTCATTCTTTCATAGGTAGTTGCACCAGCTTTTTCTATAAGTCCGTGTGTAAGCAGTAGGTTTTCTTAATTTAGTGTTGTCCAGAAAGCTGCCAAAGCATGACACTGGAAGAGGGTATTTTTCCATAAAAGGGAGAACACAGTGAATTACCAGTATGTACTCTTTGTGGGAGAAGTTTTGGAAACAGAGGTTTATAAATTTTCAGTTTGGGGAAGGAGACTCTTTACAGAGCATTTAACCAAGTATCTGGGAAGCGTTTGCTTCTGAAATACGTGCCTCCAAACGTGTCTCTTTAAATACTTTCCCGGATAGTGATTGTCCTTTTCTTTGGCCGATAATGGTGAATAGAAATAGGAGAAATTTATCTTGGAAGCATGATGCTTTAATATTAATATCTTTACATTACCTTTTTATATATTATCTATGGATTATTTCATATACTTAAATTGTGAAGATGGTTTGTGTCTTAAATGCCAGTTTGGTCACCGGGACTTGTGCTTTCGTGGGTCCTAGAGCAGGTGGTCCCTGCCCACTGAGCGGGTGATAGTGCAGGCTCTAGAACCCTGATTCTGTCACTCAGTGGCTAGGCGATCTGAAACAGTTTGTTTAACCTCACTAGGCCTCAGTTTTCTGTGTGTAAAATGGGCGTTAATGCTATTTACCCCACTGAGTCACCGTGAAGATGAGACATCATCTGTAATACTGCCTGTGCCTGGTTCACAGTAAATGTAGAATAAATGGTAGCCACCATTATTACGGTGATCATTGTGGGTGGTCTTTGAAGGGCTAGCTTGCATTTTCCGGATTATAAATATTTTGTAGGGTAGGAACTGTGGACCTTGGTTTCAGATATTTGCAAAGAATGATTTCTTTCATTTGGGGATTTTCAAACTAGTATATAGCTTTCATTAAAACAGTATTTCCTCTGAGGGTTTCTTCATTGTGATTTTGGTGGTCGAAATCTCATTTGGCAATTAGGCACCAATAATATGGTGGTCAGAGGATAGTCACAGCCACCTGAGTTCTGCCCTGCTGTCAACAGCTACTGAAAGAACATTTTGTAAAAATTGTCACCATCATCATTACTTGAATGTCAGGAAATTATGGAACTACTTATCTTTCTATATAGCTAATCAGTATAGTTCCAGATATCCCATAGGGAATAATAAATAATAAATAATACAATTCTAATATAGAGCACATTAGTATATTCTGATGTACTATGAATGTACTATGAATCAGTATACAATCAACTGTCTGGTTTTGTGCAGGTGAATAAGAGGTGATGAAACAGGGTTCTTTCTTCTTTTCTTTGAAGACAACCTGAGTGAGACTTTCAATTAAGCTTTCCAGCTTCCTGTGTTCTTGTATAGGTTTCTTAGGTAGGAACATTTTTTCTGCATGGACAGAAACAGTTGATAAACTCAACTCCAACAGAGAAATAAATTACATGCCAGCTATAATGAGACATCAACGTCTAGGAAATTTTCTTTTGCTTGTAAAAATGTGGCAGTATGAAGTAAGAGTCAATAATTATTTATTGTAATTCCCTAATGTTGGCTTCTGATGCACATGTAAATTATGATGTGACTAAATTGGACAGAATTATCAGTTACTTAACATATTCACTCTAATGCACATGGATGAAAATGACTGATAATCTAGCAGGGATCCTTTGTGTTCTAGTGAAGCATGTAGGTATCCATCCTGCAGGCCGGTACAAATGTATTTCTCGCTAAATTTAATGAAAATTACCTTTTCTGATAGTGAGCCAGACACTCAGACCAAAGAATAGTCACTGTGTTCTCAGATTTGTTAAACTCCATTTCCACGGTTCCACCTTTTTTGGGGGCTTATAATTTCTAGTTACAAGATTCTTGTGGGAGGTCCAAGGCCTGTTTCTGTTTTGCCTCATAGAGAAATATAATAAGCACTATATACTACTTGATTTGTTTCATTGATATTTCTTCATTTACGTCCCTTTTGCACATGTATTTGATGCTCTGGTAATAATATGCAAGCCACAGTTGTAAATAATTATTCCCATTTTCTAAGGTACCTCGAGGAAAATGCTATATGGAATTTTATTTTCACATGTATAATTCTTTTAAATAATTGTTGTCAGAAGAACTGAGTATCTCTCTTGGATAAATACCATGTCTGAAAACAAGAAGGGTAGAATGAAATCAATAAGCAGGTGGAAAATACTTACCTTAGGTAGATACAGATATAGAGTCTGTACTTCAGATGTAAGATCATTTCTGAAGCCAAACCAGAAAACATAAACATTTGACACAAAAATACAAATATGCCAGTAAGCCTTCAGTTGTGCTTTTATCAAATCCTGTTAAATTTTCTTCAAATGCTCTCTCCCAACAGTCTTTTAATCTCTAGGTCATTGCCGTCACCATAGTCCAATCTCTCCAGTTGGTTTATTTTAAATTTTTTCTAACAAAGAGGTCATGTTAATCGAGATTAAACGTTGCTTTATCGATCACTGTCTCAGAAAATTACCAAAGGGGCCTCTTCTTCTCCATCAATACTAACTGATTCCCCCGGTCCAAGCCTTTCCTGACTTAGCTCACCTCTTGCCCTCCGAGCTCATTTTCTTTACTCTGAAGACAAACCCCTTTGATTCAGCTCATCCCGTCCGCAGTGTGATTAGGTCATGTCCCAGCTGCCTAAGACTCAGGTTTCTCTGTAACCCTCAATTTTGAAACCCTCCTTATCCTTTAGAGATCAGCCTCCAGGACCAGTTACTTTTCTGATTACGCCGATTCTCACTGATAGTCCTGTGCTCTTAAATTCTCTTGCACATGTTGCATCAATTTGTTCTGACCACTAGGAAGTGCAGGGCTGGGTTACTGACTGAGCTTCAGTAATTATAGAGAATCTTTGCTATCCATTTCTACGTATTCACTTTCCCTACAGCATTATCTTCATTGTACTGCTTCTCTTTTGCAATGATTTCTTCTAACTTTTTAGCCTTCTTCTATACTGTCATCTTGTAAGCCACCTCAGAGCCGTGTTAGGAGAGGTTATCTTCCAGGAGGCCTGAGCGCCCTTCACAGTCTTGCTGCCTATAGCCCTGGCTGCTCTTCACCCAGATCGTTGCTCAGGCTTGTGTTTATGGCAGGAAACCTTAAGGGGGCTTCCCTGGTGGAGCAGTGGTTGGGGGTCCGCCTGCCGATGCAGGGGACACGGGTTCGTGCCCCGGTCCGGGAAGATCCCACATGCCGCGGAGCGGCTGGGCCCGTGAGCCACGGCCACTGAGCCTGCGCGTCCGGAGCCTGTGCTCCGCAACGGGAGAGGCCACAACAGTGAGAGGCCCGCGTACCGCAAAAAAATAAAAAGAAACCTTGAGGGATGAAGTGTCGAGCAGAGGAGCAGGCTTGCGTACTGGTGACTGAAAGCAGTGGGTTCCCCAGGCTCAGTGGTGACGCTGACCTCCATTGGGGCCCCTGGGACTTGGGGGCCAAGGCAACCAACGTGCAGACAAATGCTCACACTGCTTGCTGTACCATAAGCCGTGAAGTCCTTTGCCTCTGACCCAGGGCTCTCGTGTCTTCTGCCAGCGCTCATAGCAGCAACAGGCTAACTCATGCGGTAGTAATTCAGATAAAACAAAATCCTAGACCAAACAATACTTTATGGAAAGATAGAAGCTATTCCATCAGTTAATATAAAAGATGTGTTCTGAGCCTTTAAAACCGACCCACTGTGCATAGCACTGTCCTGAGTATGCTGATTATGTAATTAGATATAAGTATTTATACGTACTGTGCTTGACAGAGCATACATTTCATAAAATCATGGCAGCAGTAACAATAATTAAATCAGTCATTTTGTAGAATTATGTCGAGAATCCTCAAGCTATTAAAATTGCTTGACTTTTCTGCTTCAACTACAAAAATGAATAGAGAATACATTTAACTTCAGCTTTCCTGTGGGGAGCTTTCTGAAGAGCACTTTCAAATAGAATTAACAGTTTTATTTATTTATCTACCTCAGTCTGTGTTCTCCTTCCTTTTATCCTCTTTGTTCTTTTCTTTTATTTTGATTTTTATTCTCACTGAAGTTTTGAGAATGCAGCAATTCTTTGTGGACCAGAAGCAGTAACATGTCTTTAAATTGTGGTTTTAACTCCAACCTTAAGAGATAAAAGGAAATTATGAGCATAGAAATCAATGACATATGACCTCTGAAGAATGGGGGTAGAAAAAAGTTAGTATTTATAGATCAGTTAGCAAGTGCCAGGTCCTTTTAAAGTGCTTTACATGCATTATATCATTAAATCTCCCAATAATCTAAGAGTTAAGTATTACTGAGGAAGACATTAAACTCTTAGAAAATGAAAGTAAATAGCGTTAGGTAAACAGCCCAAGTTCCTACTGTGGCAAAACATGAATCCAGCCCAGATAGATCAGCCATCGACACCAAAAGCACTTAACCATTAACTCTTATGTCCAGGGAGAGTTAAAGCAAAGGAAGATAAGGCAGAGACTGCCATGTGTTCATCAGAACCTATTTTCCCATCTTCCTGGGCAAAAGACTACGTTTCCCAGCCCTCTTCTACCCCCTTGCATCTGGGCAGGAACGTAGGGCTAGTTCTCTCTCTACAGTGGAATGTCAGCAGAGGTGATGGACCAGACCACAAGCGTGCCTCTCCTGTGATCTCTTTGCATCTACTTGCTAAAAGCAAAGGATCTGAAGGATCATAGAAGGTGACAGAGTCACAAGATGGAAGGAACCCAGGTCTCTGAGGCATCACATGGAAGACCCCCCACTGAACACCAGCAGTGGGCTGATATTAGAATGAAAAAAGCTCTTCTTACATTACAGCACTGATATTTCAGAGTTTATCCGTTACAGCAGCTCACATTACCTTACTAACACAGATGGAAATGACCAAAATATCACCAGTAGGAGCACTAGAATATATTTAAATATTTGATAAAATCACGATGGCATTCGTTTTGGGGGAACTTCGAAAAGATTTGATTATTACTGTGCATATGTGAAAGAGCAGATATTATTATTACCTTTACAAAAAGAAAAACGGTGAAAATATGAGCACGTTGGGAGTGGTGTAAAGATAGTTGTACCCTGTTCAACGAACTGCCTCTTTTTAATTGGGCAGGTGATTGAATCTCTGTGAGCCCCAGTTCCCTAATCTGTAAGAGGGAAGAATCCAGCCTCTTTAGGGCTGCTGTACAATTGCTGTACTGACAGTGTGCGCTCCTCGAGGACAGAAATAGTGTCCAGTTTGTCTGTGTGTCTGTACTAGCCCTGTTTTAGCACATAGGATGTGTCAATACATATGGAATGAATTTCTGATGGAACAGAACATGATATCCTTTTAGAAAGCACTTTGAGTCAAAAGCCATAAATGTATCTATTCTAGTTGGCCCAGCATTAACATGTAGCATTATTTATGAAGAGTCCAAGCAAAAGAAGTGAGATAGGGTAGGGTCTCAGAAGCCTTATTTTAGCCTTTGGAGATAGTCTAAGTATCTAACTATAACTGAATGATTTGGTAAGGTATGGTAGACTCACTTGCTGCCAAGGTCTCCTACTTTGAAAAGGTAAATAACTCATGGTGACTATAGTTAATAATACTGTATTTCATATTAGAAAGTAGCTAGGAGAGTGGGTCCTGGAAGCTCTCATCAGGAGGAAAAAAAGTTGTAACTGATGGATGTTAACTGGAACGATGGTGTCGATCATTTTGCAATATATATAAATGCCAAATCATTACACTGTACACTTGAAACTAACATTAATGTTACGTCAATTATACCTCAATTAAAAAGAAAGGAAGGAAGAAAGAGAAAAAGAAAGAACGAGGTAAAAAACACAAACCACATTAATATCATGAAACTTTATGCTAGATAACTAACTGAAACACAGAAATGGAGCTATGTCTTTGTTAAAATTATGGAAAAAATGAAATTTGCACTTAGTAAAGACTTAGAAGGGAACATACAAAGGAGGTTGGATACAGTTTGATATGTTAGTGATAGAATTATGGAATAGTTTTTTTTTCCTTTCAGTAGATCTGCAGGGCAAGATGGGAGAAGTGTCTAGAAAAGAATTTAGGGGCTAGCTATTTAAGGCTCTGGAATGGGGGAAAAAAAAAACACCTTTGGATTTCATTCTGTAGGTACTGGGGGGTGGGTAGGCATCACAAGATTTTTATATAGATCTGTGATTGACTCTGGCTTTTAGAAGGATAATTTGTGGTAAGGGAGTGTGGTAATAGGGAGATAGGGTAGACCATTACTGCAACAATTCAGGCAATGGTGGCAAATGTGAATTTACCATGTCTTTTTTTTTTTTTTTTTTTACATCTTTATTGGAGTATAATTGCTTTACAATGGTGTGTTAGCTTCTGCTGTATAACGAAGTGAATCAGCTATACGTATACATATATCCCCATATCTCCTCCCTCTTGCGTCTCCCTCCCACCCTCCCTATTCCACCCCTCCGGGCCGCCACAAAGCACGGAGCTGATCTCCCTGTGCTATGTGGCTGCTTCCCACTAGCTATCTGTTTTACTTTTGGTAGTGTATATATGTCCATGCCACTCTCTCACTTTGTCCCTGCTTACCCTTCCCCCCACTATGCCCTCAAGTCCATTCTCTAGTAGGTCTGTGTCTTTATTCCCGTCTTACCCTTAGGTTCTTCATGACCTTTTTTTGTTTTTTCTTACATCCCATATATATGTGTTAGCATACGGTATTTGTTTTTCTCTTTCTGACTTACTTCACTCTGTATGACAGACTCTATGTCCATCCACCTCACTACAAATAACTCAATTTCGTTTCTTTTTGTGGCTGAGTAATATTCCGTCTTATTTTCTGTTTTCTGATGCTTTGACATCTGGGGCCTTGCTTACCCTGGAGGGACTGCCCTCCCAGGGTTAGCCGCTTTCTAGAGATAATAAATAACTGGCTTAGGAAGATGTTTTTTCAGTTGCAAACCAACCAATCCAGAGCCCCCACATCAGTTGCCTCCTTTATCAGACTCTCATTCTCTGGGCCATTATCCACATGCCCTGATCAGCCCCAGGCCAGACGCCAGACAGCTAGGGACAGCCCCTATGCTCAGGGCCCACTGAAATTATTCAGACTAGACAATAAGAAACGTGTTAACCCGCCTTTCCCATTCCTTCCTGCAGAAACCACAGTAAAGGCTCTCCCACAGCCCCGCTTCCTCCCCTTTGCCTCCTGAGCGACCCGGTGCTTCCCCCGTGGCCCTGCATGGCATGGCCCTCCCCCTCCTCTTGGGAACTGTTAGTAACAGACTTACCTTTTCAATTATAATAGTCTCCTGATCTGTTTCCTTACCATACCTCAAATTTTCTGTTAGTACTCTATATTTTAAAACAAGATGTTGTGGACCTAAATGAAAGCAGTGAAAATGAGGACAGAGAAAAGATTGAGAGATGTTTAGGAGTCAGAATTAACAGGTTTTGATGGTGACAGGGTGTGTGGAATAAGCAAATGGGGGGAGAAGATGGTTACTGACAGATTTCTAGCTTGATGATACTGTGAGAGTGACAAACTAGGAAAGGTTTTGAGGGGGAAAGAAACGAGTTTGGTTTGGAGCTTGTAGAGTTTAGGTACCTGAAAGACATCCACATAGAAATATCTAGCAGTTATAAAGTTGTATCCAGCACTGTGGTTTTGAATCTTTTATCACCATGACACACAGTATCAAATACATTTTACATCTGACCCTACACACAGATACGATTTCTTATTTTACAAAATAATACCCCTTTCTTTTGTGATGCCCTCTGACAGTTTTTGTCGATGCCATCCATTGTGTTACACTTTTAAATGTGAGTTGTAAGTCACCAAATTGAATTTATGAACTACTAAAAAGTTATAACCCATTCTTTGGAAAATACTGGTTGGGGCATAAAAGAAACTTAGACTTGAAAAGATTTTGAAGCCGTAAATATACTGATATTAGCTGAAGCTATGGGACATTTTCTGAGGGCCAGGGTGGGGAGAAGGAACGTTTCCCAGATCCTAGCTCTGTAGGATACCAAACATTTAAATATTTTAAAGCACATAGAGGAAGAGGAGGCAGCTTTTGCCGGGAAAGAATAGTAAATCTTAGTAGTAGAATCACTAATGTTGAGAAACCACCAAGGGAGGACTTCTCAGGTAGGCAGTAATCACAGGTGCTGATGATACCAAATAATACGAAGAATAACGAGACTGGATTTGTAATCTAAGGTGTCATGGGTGGTAAATGAATGAGATGGTAAGTAGGTAAATGAGAGTAGGTTGCAGTGGGTGGAAAAGTGAACGGGAGGTAAAGAAAGGGAAGCAAAGAAGTTCGACTTCTTTTTCAGAGTTTGTTCTTTAAAGGAAAAAAGATCTATCTGTCTACCTATCTATCTGTCTGTCTGTCTATCTTTCTGAATGACAGTAACTAGGAGGGCAGAAAAAGGATTCAGGTGAAATCCTTGAAACGGGCTGGTTTGTTTGCTAGGGATACATGTTAAAGACTGAATCAATGTTTGCTGAATTTTTTTGAAAAGGGATTTAAAGAGTTAAGAGGAAATAGATGAAAGTGACCAACAGGTGGAAAAATAATAGCAACAATTATAATAAAATTATAGCCATTTAATTATTTCACTTGGAAATGGGTAGCCTAGAAACTAATAGCAAGAATCATATAATAAATAGGGCCCCAGATTAAGAGAGATGAAAAAGTCTTGTTAAATTGATATGTATTTGAATATATATGCATATACATATATACACATTTATATATTTTATTAAGAATGTATATAGAATTTCTTAGATGTAAATTGGTTTGGAGAGACTGAATGAATATAAGCTTTGTTAAGCCTAGGAATGAGGTTTAATGGAGATTGAGTAGGCTTTCTGAAATGCATATTATTAATACATATTTTGGATGATTTAGAATCAGTTGCCTAAAAGAAATGGTAAATTACCCCTGGAAGTTATTTACAATTCTATGAGTTTGTGATCTTAGCTGTGTTACAGTAAAAGTCCAATCTAATATTGGTTATAAAGGTTTAACTAGAACCCGCTATATAAACTTATCCTCATTTCAAACAAAACATTTTTGTGATTCCGCACACAGCTTTAAGAAGCAATTCTATAGTGATCGCCCTTGCACCCTGCATTAGTCTCCAATTCAGAGGCTTACCGTGGTCTTGCTAGAGCAAATGTTTAGAGTTTACTCAAGAAGTAAAGCTTGTAAATGCAAACGTCTAACATGGTGCTGTTCATTTCACCGCAAATCTAAATTGGTCAGCGATGACCCTGGGCACAGAGTTGGCTAAAATTCTCCACCTGATTTGTCGTGGGGGAAGGGAATGGTGAGTAATGTGAACTGGTGGGAAATTGCACTGGATTGTGAGTCAGGAACTGCAGTTCTGTACCACCTCAAGCAAGTCAATCTCATCTTTAAATGGGACTGAAAATAACTGTACTTCCCATCTCATGGGATTTTAATAATTATTCAATGGGATGAGTGTGGAAATATTTTGTTAAGTTTTCAAAAAAAGATAAATATAAGGCAACAGTATTGTGATTATCATGATTAGATCTGCCCAAACACCACTGTCAGATTTATTACAACAGCAAGTTCCAGGGTACTTCAACTCATACCGATGTAGCCAAGTAGACTTTTTACTAGGGTTCTTTTTCCAAGGTACTGTGAACTCGGTTAGAGGTGGCTGTACTTTCCCTGTTTATGCATTAGTGATAGAAAAGTTTTGCAGAGCTCTTTGAGCATGACTTCACAAAGTCATGGTATGTGAGCAGATGAAAACTATGACATAGGATTAATGTATACCACAGGGAAAAAACCTGAGAAGTGACCAGTTCATGTTTTCTCTAAGTTTTCTCTGGGTTCATCCTCATTGGAGTTAGAAGAATGAGTGCATTTTATATCAGAAACAGAAGAATTTCAAGACAGGTAATTCCTTCTAGATTTTAGAATATGAGGCAGGTACAATGATTCTTAGGTTTTTAAAAGAAAAAAGAAGGGAATAAAAACAATCAGCATTTTTAAAGAACTTTTAACGTGCAGCTAGAAGCAAAGGTAAGTCCAAACCCAGCTAAGAAGAGTATAAAAAATATAAGTTGGACAGACTTACAGCAGCTGCCAAAAACACAATTTAAAAGTAGGGAAAAAGCTTCCAAAGTGTCATCATTATTAAACATCTCAGAGCTTCACAGTAATTGAAGTCCGGCAGAGTCTTCTTCCTCTTTTCCGTAGTCTCTCTATTACCGTGTTTAAAAGAACAAAGTTCGTCGTAACATTATAAACTGATAGTAAACATAATCCAGGTCTAGGAAAAGAGTTGACGGTTAACCAGTTTTTTATACTTTACTTGTGTAAACTTAACATTTGTCTTCAATCATTTCAAAGTATATGTTGCACATGTGCATAGTACCCCCAAAGTTTGAAATCCTATGAATGCCCATAGGACAGATTAAGAAGTATGTAACTCATGAAAGAAACTGCATGTGACTCTACAAGGAAATAAATGCAGGTAATCCACTGCATGTCCAGACTAGTGACCTGCTTCTCCTGGGTTCACTGTACCATGACTTGAGAAAGAGGCCCCGGATCCTCTTTTCCTTGATCTTTTTTCTTTCCCTTTTCTTGTTCTTTTTTGGTTTTAAAGCCTCGGGATCCTCCAGTTCAGATACACAGACCTAGGTCCAAAAAAAGAAAGAAAATAAGGAAAGATAGTTACTAACCGTGTTACTGTGCCTCGTAGTAACAAAACTCTTTGGAAATATCGTTTGCATCAGGTACACTGAAAACAGTCATATTACCAGGAAGCAGTAGCCAGTGTACTAGACGGTGACTGTGTTAGGCAGAATTCTACAATGACCCTCCAGATTCCCACCCCTTGGTGTACACACACGCTCTGTATCCACTCCTCCCCATGAGTGTAAGTGAGATCTGTGATTAGCATGGAAAGCACTCCTATGATTATCTTACATTATATGGAAAAGGGATTTTGCAGATGTAACTAAGGCCCCTAATTAGTTGACTACTGGTTAATCTAATGGGAGATGGTCTTTGGTGGGCCTGACCTAATTAGGGGAGCCCTTAAAAAAGATGAGATGTAGCAGGTGCTCTCCAGGAGGCCTCAAGGAGAAAAGCAAACAGCTGAGTTGTGAGAGCTGCCTGTGTGGAGAGGTGACCTCTAGGGCCTGAAGACCTCCTTCATCCTGTAGCTGCAGGGAACTAAATTCTGCCACCAACCTAGATGAGCTTGGAAGGACACCTCGGTCACACTCCACATGAGAACAGCGTCTTGGCTGACAGCTAGATTTCAATCCAGTGAGATCCTGAGTAGAGAACCCAGTTAACCCAAGCCCGGACTATCCTGGTCCACAGAAACTGTGACATAATAAATGTATTGTTGTAAACGGCGAAGATCAAAGGCAAATTACTACTCAGCAATAGAAAACTAATATAGTAACACAGAGAATAAAATCAAAGACTGCACGGGAATCCCAAACCTATTCAGAGAAACACTGCACTGTCCAGTGTGGTGTCCATGTGCCCCATGTGGCAGTTGAAACATGGGTAGGCTGAATTGAGATAAACCGCACTGTGAATAAACACTGGATTTTGAAGGCTTAGTGCCAAAAAGAGAACGTAAAATCTATCACCTATTTTTATATGTTGATTCCATGATGAAGTGATATTTTTGGATAAATTAGAATAAATTAACTATATTATTGAATAAATTCAACCTGTGTCTTTTTACTTTTTTAATGTGGTTACTAAAAAATTGAAATTATATATGTGGCTCACATGTATCTTTGGACAGAGGAGAATTTGAAAAACAAGAAAGAAAACAAAACTCCCATTCCACTACCCAGAAAGAACCATTGTTTATATTTTTATGTACTTCCTTTCTGTTATTTTCAAGGTATAAATTTTTCTTTCCCTCCACAGTTTATTCCATTATAGTGTCAAGAAACAATTATAGGACAAGAGAAAGACACCCCAGGTGAGCTTAAAATGTTTGCCTGAGATGTTACACTTGTTAAGTGAAGGAGCTGACCCCATGTCTCTCTGACTCCAAATCTGTTTGCCTCCAAAACCTACATTCTTTTCCTACATATACCGCAATACCTCTCCTGAAAAATCTTTACAAGAAAAATGAAGAGATGACTCACAGTGTTATGTCTTGGAAAGTATTAAACACAGAAAGGAAACTCAACAGGGCCTGCAAGTTTTACATTATTTTGGAGTTTATATTTCTGGAGTTTCTGAGCAGTCACTAAAATGTTTATAGGGTTGATGGTAAATGTTTTTCTAGAATATATTCACGAGGTATAGGTGGACAGAGGAGGGTGGATATAGTTGACTTTAGCAGCTAATGCTAGCAGTTATTACTAGTTATGTATAGAATTGAGTAAATAACTGCTTTAGAGATAATTCTTTTAAAATGAAATTCACAAGAAAAAGAAGTTACAGGCACACTGGAAAGGAACTAAAACTTTGCAGAGTGTGTGATCTTGTGTGTAGAAAATCTTAAGGAATCTTTAAAAAAATCTTCTGGAATTAATAAGAATTGAGCAAGGTCACAAGACACAAGAGCAATATACAAAACTCGATGGTATTTCTATATTCTGACAACAAACAATCTGAAAATGAAATTAAGAAAACAATCATAGTAGTAAATCCAGCCTGTAGCCTAGCAGGGCGTTTCCACCACAGGTAGATACAGTTCTCTGGCGTGTGGACAATACCGGAGATGTGTATTTAGGGTGTTTTACCCTCAAAACATTTCATATTGCTTTGATTCCAGAATATATATTGCTTAGGTGGAGCGTTCATTTCTGAATTTAGCTGAGATTGGCTTATTTCACATCCAAGCTCTTTCAAAAAGCGAACACAAAAAAGTTATGCATTAAGTTATTCCCACTTAACATATGAGCTGGCAGGACAGTTTGCTGCTGCTTTTTATTGCACAGCAGGTGTTGGCATTTCAAGATAAAAACAAATTTTTTCCCTAGAAGTGAATTTCCTTCTTTATGGATCAGTTTTGAACAAGTTAGTATAGGCTTGTATTTTCTAGAGAGTATGTGATTTATTATTTTATAACAGAATGGCTTAAAAGGAAAATAATTATCGTACCATGAATTCATACATCATACACAGTTCCTTCCCTTCTCTCCTGGGCCATAGTTCTAATTATTTTTTCTAATGGTAATTGATAACCAGGTGAATTCCCTTGCTATGGCAGCTTTATAGAATTTTTCTTTTCTCTTAGCTTTCTTGGGAATAATAGAAAATCTCCAAGTTCAAATATATGTCAAAGTGATGTACTTCTTCTCTCCATAAATAATAACTGTACAGAAGTCTGTTAAAGGTGGCTTTCATTTTTTATTTCAGATTTGCATCAAAAAAGTAATGACAGTTCATTAGCCCTTGAAGTGTCTAAAACTTCGAAAATACATTTCACAATCCAAGGTTAAGTGGGTTATCATCAGTTATGAAAGGAAGTATCGTGCACTGTGTAGAATGTTCCACATATTTCAAAGTGTTATCTCTTGCAGGGACACGCACCTCACCATTCTTCAGAAAAGTGACATGCCAATAGAAAGATCTATACTGGCTTATCCTTTAATACCTGTGTAAAGAATAGGCTATGCAGACTTTTCTTCAGGGTAAGTTTCACACTGACTAGCATAGTTGCCGTCGGTGTTAAAACATTAGATGAAAAGGTTTGTGCAGTTATAAATTACCATGCTTTGTATGTGCTTTTGAAGCAGCACTTCTTAATACCGCTGTATTCGCATGTTGAGTTTTAATTAAGAGGTAACTGTCACCACGGGTTGGCTGCAGAAGGCTACAGTCTCCAGCAGAGAAAGCAGTGCTGCTGTCAAGTCCTACAGGTTGGGTAGCAAATGGGGGGTCGGAAACATAAAATCAGACTATAATTAAAAGTGTGATAGTCACTTCTTTCTAATTTAATGAATAATATAAAAATATTTTAAATGTGTTCACTTATTTTTTAATCATTTCTTATTCCTTTTAATGGCTTTTATAAAAGTATTATGAATGTTCCTGCCCCAGTAGGAACTTGTTTTATTTTTAAAAATTTTTTATTAATTTTATTGGAGTATAGTTGCAAAGTGTAGTATAGCAAAGTGAATCAACTCTACAGATACATATATCCCCTCTCTTTTGGATTTCCTTCCCATTTAGGTCACCACAGAGCACTGAGTAGAGTTGCCTGTGCTCTACAGCAGGTTCTCATTAGTTATCTATTTTATACATAGTAGTGTGTATATGTCCATCCCAGTCTCCCAGTTCATCCCCCCCCCCCGTCATATCCATCTGTTTGTTCTCTACGTCTGTGTCTCTGTTTCTGCTTTGCAAGTAAGTTCATCTGTATCATTTTTCTAGATTCCACATATAAGCGATATCATACGATATTTGTTTCTTTCTTTCCGACTTATTTCACTCTTTATGACAGTCTCTAGATCCGTCTACGTCTCTGCAAATTGAAGTTTTGAGGAAATTTTTTTTTTTAATTTCAGCACATGGTTAGTTTTGTAAACTGGGTGATACAAATTCTGAACCATGAACGTTCTGATCCAAGATTTCATCTTTTCCTGGTTTTTCTTTGATTGATTTGAGCCAGGATTGTCCTTCCACGTTCACAAAAGAATTTTTCTTACAAAGTGACTTAGATCCAAGAGATGGATTGTTATACTTACTCTCTAGAAAAATCACTCAGAAAAGAGGCTCATATGAAGTTCTAACTCAGATGAGCTATCAAGAACTAGCGGCTAGGAATATTTTATACGTAAAGGTGGAAAATGAAGTGGAAATAATTCTGTATTATTTATTCATGGGCTCTTTTTATCCATTTTCAGGTGCATTTTGAATAAGACTTAATTGTGATTTCCAGTCTTAATCCAGACTACACACACGTAGATCAAAGGAAGAATGCTCTCGCCACAAGGCGGTGATTCTGATCAAGCCTCACTGTTTTCCTTTCTGCTTTCACCCTGTCAACCAAGTGATCACTTCTGCTTTGTCCTTAATTAACTGAACCAATTATAACCTTTTTGGAACAGGCTATGAGATGGGTGGGACAACCTCCCATGCCCTATTCTCCTAGTAAATTAGCAGGTACTGAGAAGGGAGAATGATTGCCATGCCGTAACGTAACAACTTAACTTAAAGTCAACGTAGTCTGTCGTTTCTTGATTGAAGTATTTTAAATTATGGCAAATTTTATTGCCCAAGAGGAAGTTTTGGACAGCCTGAAAATGTTTGTGTTTAGCAACAGCATATCCTCTGATGTCTTTTATGATTGGCTTTGGTTTTGGGCAAAACTTGCTGTATATACTACACGCAGCACACCTAGATTGGAAGGGGTAGGATTTGAGCCAATCCTTTTATTTAAAAATAATTTTTAAGGACTCCCCTGGTGGTCCAGTGGTTAAGACTCCGGGGCTTTCAATGCAGGGGGCTCAGGTTCCATCCTGGTCGGGGGACTGGGATCCCACATGCTGCGTGACATGGCCAAAAAATTAAAAATTAAAGTATATTGAAAAAGGTAAAAAAAGAAATTATGATCCAATCCATTTAAAATATAATTTTTGTAGTGAGAGACTACTTGGATAATTGGAGAGAATAGAAACAAGGCATTTTACTTTATTAGTTTCTTTTGTGATATCGTGTATGTATTCTATAGGGTATTTATTTTCCTCACGTATCATACTACAAGGGAAGGTATCCAGTTTAGAGGGAAGAATTTGCCATGGAAATAAAAGGAGCCAGAAAACCCAGAAATGTAACTTTCCTACAGTCCCTTTCTTATCCTTTCCTCCTCCTACTTCTGTTATCCATCACTTTCCTATAACTTGGATGAAGCCATCATCCTTTTACATTTACAGTTCCAATTGATTAAGAGGCAGTAGTTACTTAGGCTTATTTGAACAAGAGAAAAAGAATATGTTCACAACAGGGGCACAAATTATGCAATTTATTATTTTGGCAAAAACTTGAATGTGTTATCATTTCAAATGGTAACATGTCCAAAATCTTGCATTGAGAACCAAAATGATATCTTTCAGTTCACTCAGAATATTGACTTAACATACCTCCATACTGATGAATCTCTTTTAAAACCTAACCAGCATATGTAAATCCAGACTTAGAATCATTGCTTTCTAAAATGAGAGGGAACCGGGCTTCCCTAGTGGCGCAGTGGTTGAGAGCCCGCCTGCCGATGCAGGGGACACGGGTTCGTGCCCCGGTCCGGGAAGATACCACATGCCGCGGAGCGGCTGGGCCCGTGAGCCATGGCCGCTGAGCCTGCGCGTCTGGAGCCTGTGCTCCGCAACGGGAGAGGCCACAGCAGTGAGAGGCCCGCGTACTGCAAAATATAAAATAAAATAAAATAAAATAAAATAAAATAAAATAAAATAAAATAAAATGAGAGGGAACCAAATCACATGCAAACAAAGCAAAGCGAAGACCCAGGAGAGGTTCAATAATTTACATAATCCTTTAGTTAGGTATTAGTGTCCATGAGGGTTTTTTTTAAGTTTCTTTTTTAACTTTTTATTTTATATTGGAGTATATCCGATTAACAATGTTATGATAGTTTCAGGTGCACAGCAAGGCAACTCAACCATACATATACATGTATCCATTCTCCCCCAGAGTCCTGTCCCGTCCAGGCTGCCACATAACATTGATCAGGGTTCCCTGTGCTATACGGTAGGTCCTTGTTGGTTACCCTTTTTAAATATAGCAGTGTGTACATGCCAATCCCAAACTCCCTAACTATCCCTTCCCTCCACCCTTCCCTCCCGGGTAACCATAATTTCATTTGCTAAGTCTGTGAGTCCATTCCTGTTTTGTAAATACGGTCATTTGTATCATTTCTTTTTATATTCTGCATATAAGTGATGTACGAAATTTCTCTTCCTCTGTCTGACTTCACTCAGTATGACAATCTCTAGGTCCACCCATGTTGCTGCAAAGGGCATTATTTCATCCTTTTTTATGGCTGAGTAATATTCCATTGTATACACGTACCACATCTTTTTTATCCATTCCTCTGAGTGTCCCTGAGTTTTGTATCCCACCTTCTGGATCCCGACTCTACCTTCCACTACACTCCACTCTGCCTCTGACTGGAGTAAAGAAGAATGTGGTGGTCGTGAAATGTACCAAAAAATTGACCATAGGGTTACTTTACAAAGCAGCCTCCCATAGTATATTAAAGATGTAATTTTCAAATTAAAAACAAAGACAGAAACTATAGTAGCGACTAGTTTCAGACCCCAAGTTCATCTTTACAACCATGCTGTCAGATATGCATTGTCGTGTCCAATGTTACAGATTAGAATATGGAGGCTTGGAGAGGTTAGTTGGACTATTTGCCCAAGGTCAGACAGCGTAGCAGCCAAAACATAGACTTCACAGCTTGTCTGACTTTGAAGAGCAACCGCTTTCCATTACACTGTGCTTTCTCTCCTTTGTACTTGACACTTTTCAAGCAAAATCAGTTTGTATCTGTTTGAATAAGTGAACACTGCTCTAAAGTATTCTAGAACTGTATCAGTGTCTGCCCATTCCACAGACGTCTGCCTTGTGTCAGAGTTGTGTCGGTAATAAGGGATTTCTGCCACCCATAAGCGTTCCACATCATGCCAGTCTCCTGTGCCTCCATGCTTATAGCTCACTTTCCTTCCCACCATCCTTCAAAAGTTACAGGTCTAAAACTACTCAGCTCTTTGCCAGTTAACAGTGTTCATTGCTGTGTTCAATGCCGTGTTCAAAGTGAAGCCAGCAAGATTTCCAGAAAAATGAAAGACATGTTGATAAGGACCAAACAAGAGGACATAACGAGGAAAAACACTGAATGATCACAATTGATTTGGTGCATTTTCCACTGTTTTCAACGCCTGACATCCCTTTGCCTATCACATCTCCTTTCTGGGACATCTCTACACCTAGCAGAGGCAGTCTCTGACCGTCTCTTTCAACGTGTACTACCCCTTCCAGTACCCCAATGTGGTTTAGAATCCTCCCAGCAGCTCTGTACCTTTAGTTTAGTTGTTGGGCGTTCCCCCTTCTCTCTTCACTTTCCTTTTGCCCAAATCAAACACACAACTCTCTCTTCTTCCTTGAGTGGGTCTGCATACCTGGCATGATTGTTAATGCGTTTCAAGTTACAGGAAGTGCGATAAAGGAAATAGAAGGAAGGTTATCATTTGTTCTGAGCCTGCGTCCTCACTAGAATGTGAACTCCGTGAAGGTAGAGCTGTAACTGTCTTGTTCACCTCTCTGTCCTCAGAGCCTCGAACAGTGAACACGAAGAAGTGAATGAATGAGTGAATTGCACTGCTTTACCGGGAAGCCCCAGTAGCTGCCCATTGCTCTCAGCTCGTTTACTTTCTAACCTTTAGCATGGCAGCGCATCTTTGTTAACACGACATACAGGTAGTTGCCATTCTTGTGCTGACTCGCACTACATTCGATTCGCCTTCGGCTTGTGCATCTATGTGATAAGCATCCTGAATTGATAATCACTGCCGTGGGTGATGTTGTTAAAGTGGTCATTTGTCTGTCCTGTAGCTTCTTGACACTAATTAGCCCCTCTCCCTCCTTCTTGAGCCCTTTGACTTTTTCTGAGCTCCTAATAATATGTGAAACCTGCTGGTGTGTATATAATACATTCTGGCAAATGAAATTTGGATAATTATATTGTTTTTCCTTAGAGACATAATGTGTTTTCTGTAGTGTTAGATTTGAAAGCAAATATTTCAGTTAAAAGAGTCAAATGTAGTTAACAGTCAGAGGAGGTGACAAAGTGGAATAGAAAGTTACGAAACAGGTTCTGGCTGTGTTTTTTCCATTACCTACGTTATTTCCTTCAAACTCGAAACATCCTTCTGTTTTGTTTGTTTTAACTTCCTGAAACTGGGATGTATTTTTTAACTGATGTCAAAAGAAACTTGCTGGTTGCCAGGTAGAGGAGTAAATAGTGACGAGGTTATCCCTGTGGTGCGCTGCCTAATTACGGATGAGCAGAAGTGATCCTTTAGACTTCTGATGAGAAGGCTCGTGATCCTGTTACCAGTGCAAAAAATGGTACTTAATTATATGGATTAAGGGGAACTAATACCTGCTGGTATTAAGAAAAAGAAAAACAAACTGTGTACACTTTATGTAGCTTTTTACCCCATACAGGAAGTAATTAAGTTGATGATTGATGTAGAAATTTATGATATCACACATAAGAGGAAATACAGTTGTGTGAATTTGGGTAGGTCATTTAACTTCTCTAAGCATTGATATCTTCACCTGTATATAAGGAATTAGGCCAAGAATATTTTGAGATCCCTTCCAATCCTAATATACTGTATTCTTGTGTTGAAAATGAATCGTCAAAACTTAGCAAGATTTTAAAACTCCTGTAGTTGTCATCTAATATAACATTCTTTGTTGCCTACAAGGGTCTCTCCGGTGTCTTCTCCTAGATCATTTCAATAAAGGAAATTATAAATATGTAAGTCTTTCAATGAAATCACAAAATTCTGAGGAAAAAAACAGACTTTCTCTCTGATCTTTTTATGTATTTAGGGAAAAAAGAACTGTTTATTTATCAGCAAAGACCTTTACCCAGAAGCTAAGGACAAATCCGGGTTCCACTTACTCAGACCAAAATGTTTCTTTTATTACAACAGTGATTTATTATGGTAAGTTATGTGTTCATTCTAAAACCAGCCAATTTTGTAGCTCGATGAATCACTCGGGTGGTGAATCCAGATCCCCTCCAGGATTCTGCCTTGAGTGTGCAGAGTCAGCACCCATATGCCCCCTGCACCCTAAGTACTTAGTACATTGCACGACTGTGCACTGCTGTGCTGCGTCCATGTTTAGCTTCAGTGACAAATGCTTGTGTTTGCTGTGCTTGCAGCTAAAACTCACCTTGGCGCCTGAGCTTGCCAATTTCTGTTCCTATCGTTCTGAAGCGATTTCAGGGTAGATTCTAGCTTCTGGTATTTTCATAGGGAAGTGGGAAGAAGCACTTGACATATTGGGGTCAGTGCAGTAATGGAAGCTGAAAGGGTTTGGGGAGGATGGAGATAAGCACAGGGAAGGGTGCTGTTCAGAGGCGAACCCTAAAATGAACCAAAGTCTCAATATCCCTTGGGCTCAAAAAGACTATGTCCTGACTTATTTTGTGTATTATGGATAAATGGGGCGCACTTCCAAGTATATAAAACTTGCTCAACATATCTGTTTTTCTCTTTTATTAAGCATTACCTTTCTTATCACTTAGGAGTTTGTGAGGGTGTCATGACCATTTTGAAAGACAGGTGTCTTCTCTCTCTGCTCTGCTGCTGTTACTGTTATTGTGTATCTCGAGTTGTGAATCCAGGATGGGTTTCGGGCCCCATTTCACCCTTCTTCCTTCCTGCTGGAGTCATAGCAACTTTTTCCCTCTCTACTCCATTTGCTTCTGGAGCCCAGATAGTCCCAAAGGCCAACCCGAACCTTCCCCCTGCCGTAACCAGCGAGCGGTCCCTCCTCCCTAGCCATCTGTTGGTTCACTCCCTTGTTCATGTCTTCATTCCTGTGTTCATTTAATGAATATTTGTTCAGCACCAACTTGAGGGCCAAGTGTTTGGAACATAAATTCAAATTAGGCACCAACCCCACAGACATGGCTTATACGACAGTATACTGGGGAGGAGCATAAGTCAACAGCTACGGTACAAGGTGATAAGTACACTAAGTATATGTAGGTACGGGTGCCAGCGGTCTAAATCAGACTGTGGCGAGGGAGAGACACACACTGCTTTGAGCCTTTGCTTCGTCCAGTGTATCAGTAGGTTTGTATGTGTTTAGTTGGCTTTATGTATTTAGTTCAGTGTCCGTGTCGGCAAGATATCCTAATATCAACCAGTAATGGAAAATTACTTTTTGAGATAACTGGGAATTTCAGACTTTTCAGAGAGAAATGTTTTTCATCTTAAAATTACATCATAGATCCATCTATAGATTATAGGTAGATGTGGCCAACATCTCAACCTGTTCACAAACATAATCGTCTCAGATTCAGTGACTTTTTTCTAGGAAAAACTCTTACTCAAAGGAATTAAGATAGCAGTCTCATATTATCTTTCGGTCACTGAAACCATCTCTAAATTTTATCCATGTCACCCTTTTTCAACAACATACTGCTTTTAGAAACACTACAGCTTTTAGTTGAACTTCTCCTTTCCTTGTTCATAATGTTCCATTTTACTTGCACTCTGCCTTGATCCGGACAGGACTGATGGCGGTTTAGAGGGTGTGTAAAATAGGCATGGGGTGTGTCAATTAAGAGTAAGTGTTGCGGCGTCTGCGTTGCCTGGTGTTGAGCGGGGTTCCTCGACCTTAGCACTGTTGACATGCGGGCCCATGCAGGTGTTTATTGTGAGAGCGGGGGGCCATCTTGTGCACTGTGGGACGTTTAGCAGCGTCTCTGACCTCTACCTCCTAGATGCCAGTAGCGCCTTCCTAGTCATACCTTGTCAGACGTCCCCTGGGGGACGAGACGGTCCATCTGCCCACCCCCCCACCCCCCCCGTTTGAGAGCAGTGGTCTAGAGGGTAGATGTAGAGAAGCAGAGCTACTTTGGAGGTAGAGTTGGCAAGACTTGCTTGTGGATTCCTTGTGGAGGTTGAGGAAAAGGCAAGGGCGAGCAATGAGTCCCAGGTGGTTGGCTTGCAGACTCAGGGCTTGGGAGTGTTGCTCCTAGTGACGGGGAGGGCACAGGTGGTGTGCGGATGGGACACATGAAAACCAAAGCATTTGGATTGAGTGGGACACACCGAGTTTAAGATGTGTATCAGAAATCCAAAGAGGTGTCGAGTGGACAGGGGAATTTTAGTCTGGAGCTCAAGGGAGGATTTTCTACAGCAGTTGGACTAGATGAGAATACCTAGGCAGAGGGTGTAGGTAGAGGAGGGAAACAGTGATCTCCGAGTCAAGCTCTGAGTGGTCAGAGGAGGGCTGACCAGCGAAGGAGATGGGGCGAGAAGAAAACCAGGAGATGGTGTTGTTGCGGAAACCCAGGGAGGGTACTGTATGGAATATGCACCTGTGTCAGAGGCTTCTGAGCCATTCAGTACGAAATGCTAGCTTTTACTTTATTATTATAAAGAACTAAAATTATTTTTAGCTTGCAAAAAATTAGGTCCCAAAGCAAATAAAAAGACAGTAGTAATAGTAGAGACACAAAATGGACTATGAAATGAAGTTAAAATGCTAAAATTTGCAAATCGCAAAGACCTAAACCCTGGCTCTGGGTGTGCTACAGATCTTGGCTCTCAGCGTTCCTCTGTAAAAGCCAGTGTTAGTTATCTACACTCACAATGACCATAAAATAAAAACAGACCGTATCAGGGTCCCCAAGACCACCCCCAGGTTAGATGAGCTGCTAGGAGGACTTTCAGAACTCAGTATATAGACTCACTCAGATTTCTTGTGGTGAAAGGACCCGGAGCAAAAGCAGCAAAGGGCAAAGGTGTTTGGGGTGATGCTAAAGGAGGCCGGGCGTAGGGTCCCAGGAGTCCCCAGCTAACAGAGTCACACAGGACTCACTTAAAGCCCTATTAATGAGTTATGACAACACGTGTGAAGTATTGTCTAACAGGGAAATTCATGAGAGACTCAGCATGCAGGGTTTTACCTGGGGGCCGGTCATGAAGTCACCCTCTGCCTCACATGTACCAAAACACCAGACTCACAGAAGGAAAGCATGTATTCAGCATGAACCACACTAGTTATATAAAACAGCCTAAGCATGGTGAGCCACTTTTATCAGTTTGGGGAGTGGTGGGAACTCTCCCAGACTCTGTGTTACCAGGTGCCAGCCCAGGGCCAGTCGTGCCAGCAGGTCTTTCTGAGGAGAACCGTCTCAGGCCTGCTGTGTTCACTCTTTTTTTGTACACAGGCCAAAGCCCAGGAAAAAACAAGCGTTGTTGGCACTGAGACTAACCAGAATTTCTCCAGAGCAGTCATTTGATTAATAAGCCCTTTCCAGCATATTCCAGGTCCTTTGGCTGGGTAGTGGGCCAGAAACGTTGTCGCTGTGTTTTGGGGGGCAGTCTAGCATATAATAAAACAATCACAGGCTGTGAGAGCGGACAGACCTGGCTTCTGGTCACGGCTCAGCTACTTATTTCCTCTCTGAACCTCCATTTCTGGTCACAAAACCTACCATTTTGAAGATTCCATGAGATATATACAATGCCTGGAGTAGTGACCGGCACATAGTAGACGTTCAAAAATAGTGGTGGCATTGATATTGCTGTTAATAATTGCAGTAGTAGTTGTTGCTTTATTATTGTCTTTCTACGGTTAGATGTGCCATTTCTTTTCTTGGATTAATCAGTTGTAATATCCACCCTACAGTATTTTCAGCTAAATGGCTTTCCGTTTTTCAATTAAAATTTCAGTTGAACAGTATCAGAGGCATTTTAATAAAAATTTTACTGAGCTTGATTAGTTGATGAGAAGTAAATTGCTCATTTTTGATTACCACATTAACTCTTTCTGGCCATTCGGGTACCATTTAGTAAATTACCTCTTTTAGTATGGCGCTCAAAATGTTACCCAAGTGACCAGAAAGAGTTAATAAGGCACCAACAGACTGAGCCGTTTACCACCTTCTGACTATCAGATCTGTCTCATTACATTAAATGTTTCCCTTCCTATAACTGTCACTTTCTTTAAAAATGAAATATCGGATACAGTTATTTATTTTTAATAGACGTTATAAGCTCAATGAAAAGTAGGGTGAGTTCACTCACAAGCCTAAGGGGGTTTAAGGTATTGGTGTTCACTATATAATGTAGAAAATAAATCTGATGGGGATAATAAATGCATCTTACACAGTGCACAAGAAGGGCATCGTTTTCCAAGGGCACAAGTGATTCCCTGATTATGATCTGAGTACTAGGCAGTCCTATTAATGTGTCTCCCCAGGTGTGTGAGCACTGAAGAGAATTATGTCTCATGGTATTGTAGCAGGTAAACACGTGGGCCTCTCACTGTTGTGGCCTCTCCCGTTGCGGAGCACAGGCTCCGGACGCGCAGGCTCAGTGGCCATGGCTCACGGGCCCAGCCGCTCCGCGGCATGTGGGATCTTCCCGGACCGGGGCACGAACCCGCGTCCCCTGCATCAGCAGGTGGACTCTCAACCACTGCGCCACCAGGGAAGCCCGCAGGTAAACTTTTGTGTGGGCAGGAATCCTTCCTTTCTGTAATGTATATATTATCCGTCCCCCATGGCTGTGTTTCTACCATAAATTCTAATACAGCATTTAATTATTCAGGAGTGACCCTTACTTTCTCATGAATGGACACCTGCAATCAATTCTTAAACTTACATCTCTGACTCAAATATTTTTCCAGGTAGACTGGAAAAATCATTACCACTCACTTGGAAAAATTACTTGATTCCTGAAGTACTAGTTTTTTCACATGAAAGGTTGTCTTTTCATTGATGTGTTATAGTCTGTAATCTGTGAGCCACTAAGTATTTACTGAGTCGTCACTGTATGTGTAACATTATGTTAAGTGCTTTGAGTGATACAAAAGTAACATATGACTGGCTCACTGAGTCATTTTCTTCAATAGATACTTCCTAAGCCAGCTGTGTGCTTTTGTACTCTAAAAAGACAAAGATAAAGAAAAAGCAACAAAGAACTTGAAGTTTGGTTGAGGAGATGATTAATGATGACATTGTATTATAATACTATTGCACCTGTAAAAGTGCAGTGACAGGAATATATCCAGCTACTCAGGGAGGTCAGTGAGGGAGACCTAACCCAGCTTAGAAGGAATCTGGGAAAATTACCTGCAGAAGATGAAGGTGGAATCTTACCGCATGAATAGGAGTCATCTAAGAACAACGGGCATTTCCCCCAGAGAGGAACAATATAAGGGCACAAAGTTGAGGCAAAAAAATGACGAGGGGCAGAGGGCTGGTGGTACTATGGTGGTTTGTTTTTGCTGAACGTCACATGGACAGCAAAAAGCAAGGCTGGAAAAGTAGGGAGATATCAGATCAGCGATATACTATGGTTTAAATTTGCTGCGTTTTTAAACCTAATTGGAGAGAGAAAACTAATGTATGCGCGTGACATAGACAGCATTACATGTGCTTGACAGTTGGTCACTGGAGTCCGTTGTATACATTCTTCCCCAAAACCCGTGGAGGAGGTAGTGTTATTTCCCCCCATTTTACAGATGAAATACCTATTGTTGAGAAATATTAAGTAAATTACCCAAGGATGCAGAGAAAATAACCAAGGGAGATAGAATTCAACTCTACAGGATTCCAAAACACAAATTTTCAGAGAGATTGAAGAATTTGCCCAGGATTACACAGTACGTGGCTGAGCAGGTATTCAATTCAAATCTTTTTTCCTTTGCATGAGGGCAGGACTGAACATGAGTTCCATTTATGGGCACACAGGGAGGGAACAGTAAAAGCTCGGAGTAAACCTGGGAGTTGGAGAAGGACAGTGGCATGTAAGCATCTTACGATTATTATAATAATCAATATTATGACTCTTCTTCTCAAAGACTCTATAGCAAAAAGCGAGTACTTCTGTAGAGAATGGACTTGAGGCCACGGGGAGGGGGAAGGGGAAGCTGGGACGAAGTGAGAGAGTAGCATGGACATATATACACTACCAAACGTAAAATAGATAGCTAGAGGGAAGCAGCCGCATAGCACAGGGAGATCAGCTCCGTGCTTTGTGACCACCTGGAGGGGTGGGATAGGGAGGGTGGGAGGGAGACGCAAGAGGGAGGGGATATGGGGATATCTGTTTATGTGTAGCTGATTCACTTTGTTATACAGCAGAAACTAACACACCATGTAAAGCAGTTATACTACAATAAAGGTGTTCAAAAAATTAGTTAAAAAAAAGAGAATACTTCTTAGGCGAGAATTTGGGCAGAGGGGAGAATCTTATCCCATTTCAACAATCTCTCAAGTTACCGTTGTTTGTTGTTATTGCTATTTTATTTTATTTTAGGATATGTTTCTTCAAATATATAGGCCAAAGATTTATCCTTATAAATCTTTACATTTTTTGTGTGATGGTGTTTGATCCATAATGAATTACGTTAGGTATTATATGTTAACAATAATAATAGCACCTCCCTGTCAGAACAAATGTGAGAGTTAAATGAGTTAAAGTAAGTCAGTATGTGTGAAACACTTGGGACAGTGGCTGTATGGACAGGTACTCTATACAAGTATTTATTATTATTATCAGTTTTTCTAAAACAGCATGTGGACTTCACAACAATGAGGAATTCTGTCCAGTAGGTAGATAAACGCCACACGCACACACGCACACACACGCGCACACACACACACACACACACACACACACACACGGTGTATTTTTATTTACATTAGATTTGCATGTGTCAGCTATTGTTTCTATTATTATTATTTCTACCCACGTTTCCTGTTGACAGCAAGCTTTCCCTCTGGCCAGATCAAATTTGCAACTTGTAATTTTGCTGGGGCAACAGTGTCCGGTGGCACTGTCCAGGGAAAAACTGGTTGAGGTTTATAAACCATTCTTATAAAAGTAACATCCCAGCAGCTTGTCAAGCCTTTCTTCTAGCAGTGTGGCCATGCTAAACAGGCGAGATGCAAGGCCACGGAATGCAAATGTCACAGCCAGTGCCTCCACTGGGTAGCTGAGCAAAAGAGCTGCCAATATGCACGCCATGCTCTTTTTAACTTTGGTGAAATTCCGGTTACAAATCCGGCGAGGTTTCTTAGTGGCTGATGACAGCTCACAAGAGGGTCAGAGGATCAGATCTTGGCTGCCAGGGAAAGTGTACACTTTTGTTTCTTTTCTTCTGCCAAGAAACAACAACAAACAACAACACCGACTTGCTGAAAAAATAAGCAGAGGTGACCATGGCTCTTCCGCAGGCCGGGCTCCCGTGCTTTCCTGTCTGACTTAGAAGAATCCTGCGTGCACTTAAACCTTTCCTGTGATTCTAAGCATCCATCATTCCCTAGCACGGAGCCCATCCCGCCTCTGCGAGCTGACCGTGGAAGTTTCTGTGAAGTCACTCCTTCTTAACACACATGCCTCAGAACTTCACTATTGCCTCTCCTGGTCTCAGAAAGCTTGAGTGTAGCTCGAATAGCTGTTAGCTATTTCAGTTGCTTGTTCGGTGGGATATCTTAACTACTCTTTCACTGTATGTCAAGGAGCCTCTTTTTTCCCCTGCTTGTTTACGTTTTATGCATTCAATGATTATTCACTAAAAGCCTGAGTGTTGGCAAGATATCGATGTGCTGGATACTGTGAAGGAGTGTCCAGGAGGATGAGAGACATAGATACAGTTAACTGGATGTTTCAGTTGCAGAGAAACAGGATTATGAGGGACTTCCTTGGTGATCCAGTGGTTAAGACTCCTGCAGAGGGGCGCAGGTTCCATCCCTGGTTGGGGAACTAAGATCCCGCATGGCGCGCTGTGCGACCAAAAAGAAAAGGAGAAACAGGAATGTGAGGCAATACAGTGGATAAAGTGACCCGGAAGCTCCGATCCCTAGCTGACACTTCAGCTTCAGGATATAAGAATATCCTTATGTTTCTAGACTTTCCCCATCTCGTCCTTCTTTCATTCTCTCAGCGCTGTAATAAGTCAAAGTGTGTCAGAGGTGATTTCTTAAATCAGTTTTCAGAAGGGCTGTCGCATCCAGTTCACCGTGTGCCAAAGCCTGCGAGTGCAAGACGTGAGTTCTCACCATGTAGCCAGCCCTGGCCTCTGTCTCTTCTATGTAAGACTCTGTCCTCTCGCGCCATCTTCTAACGATTACTTTGAAGCCTTTCACCAACTCTTTGCACCAGCTGCCATATCCTTCTGCTTTCGTGGTCCTTTCCTGCACTAAACTAGATTCTCAGCTTCAGTCAAGTAAACCACTTATTACTATTTCCTATCACCGTTTGCTTTCTCCTCTCTCTTGGCCTCTGCACTCGCCAGCCCTTTCCACTCACAGGCTGAATGCCTTCCTTTCTCCTGAACATGAGACCCTTTTTGCCTTTGTTCAAAACTTTCCTTCCCTAGGAGGCCATCTCTGCATAATCTCGTCACCGTTGCCTGTAGTCATTCTAACCTTCCCACTTGTGTTTAATTACCTTGCTAGGCTTGTGCCTTAATGATGGTGTTGTGTGCCTGCCTGTGGGTCCATCTGTGTACCTGTCTCTGTTAGGTTTGCGCCACAGTATCGTCTTCAGTTTCCTGGTGCCCGCAGTGTTCTCTGAATGTGTGAACAGGTGCAAACTGACATATATTTGTGGTGGAACGGAGGACTTGTCTTGCCGCACACTGACCGCTCTTTTCAGAACTGCATCCTTTGTCATCTTCCCAGTAGCTTAACTGTGCACTTTCCACTGGCCTTTAAAATTTTTTAGTTATTTTAGTTTTTTATTACAATATGTGCTTTATTGAAGTGGTCTGGAACCAAACCCACAATATCTCCAAGGCAATATAGAAATTAATTAGTCCAACATAAACTTTTGTATAGTACTTTTTTTAATTCACTCGTCAGACTGGTAGGTGCATGTCCATGATTGGGCATATTAGAGCAATAAACTGGAATGAGCAGAAATACAGCTGGTTGGCCAAAGGTCTACCCAGGAAGAGTTTGATGAAACCATTTTATTAACAAGCATTTGTTGAGCGCCAAGAAGCGTGAGGCGTTTTGCTAGGTGCTGAGGAGACGGGTCAGCCAGTCCAGACAAGGGTCCCGTGTCTTGAGGAGCTTCCAGTCTAACAGGGCACGTCAGTGGAATGGTCGCACAAATAACGTCGCCACTGAGATAGGGCTCACCCAGGAGCTCTCACCCACGCTGAGATTTGAAGGGTGGGTGGGATACAGATGGGTCGGAAGGGCAGGAGAAAGAAGGCGATGGCACGTAAGGAGGAGAGCATGTGTGAGGGTAGCAGGGAAGTAGACATGACATGTTTGAGGAATTGAGAGGCAACCGTTGTGGCTGCAGCATAGCAAAGGGGACATAACGCAGTGGCGTGCTGTGTGTAAGGACTTGCCAGAAGGACGTGACCAGATTAGCATCTTTTTGACTATTATTATATATTACTTGGACTGTCATGTAGAAGAACAAAGTGGAGAGTGCAAGGAGGTGGTAGTAGAGATGAAGAAAGCAAGTGGGGCTTGGAAGGTATTTATGAGAAGATATCAACATAGATTGAATGGAAGAGTGAGGGAAAGGAGGTTTCCAGGATGAGACCTACACTGATGATCTGCATGGAAGGATGGGCGTCGGTGGCATTTTCTGACTCAGTACACTCAGAAAGCACGACATACCGGGCTGGGGGAAGGTCATGAGTTTTGTTTGGAACATGCCGAGTTTGAGCACCTGAGCAAAGATATCATCTAAGCAGTTAGATGTATAGCTGAGTAGCTCGAGCGGAATGTCAGGGCTATAGATATAAATTCTAAAGTGATCATTATATGGATGATAATTGAAGCTGTGGCATAGATGAGATTGCTTTCGCTTAATATATGATTAGCTCTTCTCTGGGTAGATGTCAGCAAATCTCTAAACACCTCTTGGCATCAGTTTTCTTACCTGAACAAGAGTTGGGGTAGATCAGAAGCCCTGAACCCTGGGACATCAGCCTCTGACAGCAGATGCCGAAAACTTAACCTGCCAGACTTCTTTTGGCTAAGTTCCCCTCAAGCATTAACACTTGCTCCACAGTCTCTGAAGAAATAAAAAGTAATGGAAATGGTTACTTCTCATAAAATAGGTGTGGTTTTTAGCCAAGATGATATCTAAGATTCCATCCCATTCATTTTTTTCCGTGACAGAGCTGTGGTTCTATCATACGATTAAAATAAAACTGAGAAAATAATGTGAAGACGACAACAGCGACAACAAAAATCAGTTTATTTGATGTGCCTGTGATTTGCATGGAAATTCCCCTTTGGGGTTTGTAGTAATTCATTAATAGCTGCATAGTTTTTGATAGGCGAGACATCAAACTGTTGCCGGCATCTCTATAATATATCTCAGAGCTGCCAAATCATCCTCAGTCCCACTCCAGCCATCCGGGTCTGGCCACTCGCTGTCACCTTTTGTCTGGACCACTGCGCTTGCCACCTGACTTGGCTTCTAGCCCACAGAATGTTTTTAAACTCAAAAGCCACTTCCTAGTTCTATGCTGTTCAGAACCGTCCATGGTCTACCAGACCCCGCCTAAGCTGGCCTCTGCCTACCTTGCCGTCTTGTCTTGTTCTGTCTTTGCCCCTGCCCTCTGACCTCCCTTTGACTTTAAAGCTTACCCAGGTCTCCCCACCCCAGCACTGTTGGGCAGTGGGTCTCCGCTTCCCAGAAGACCACCCTCTGGCTTGCTGTGGTGTCTCATCCTCTGTCTTGATCTCAGCTTCACGGAGTAAATCTTCCCTCACTCCCCTATCGGAGTGCAGGGCGTCCCCATATTTACTCTTTTTCTTTGTCCAGTTTGTTACTTTTCATAACAATTACATTGGGTTTTTTTTTTCCCGTTTATTAATTGTTTTTCCTTCTAGAAAAATTGAAGCTCCTGCCGGCAGGGGCCATGTCTGTCCCTCTCCTACTGTCCGCCCAACACCAGACACCGCGTCGGGAACACAGTGGGTGCCTTACAAGTGGCTGTTGAATCCTTGAGTGAATCAAACATTTACCTTCCTATTTGTGTTTTGCTTCAGTTAAGTAAAATAAGTTTTTAATCTCCAAAAACCCACACTGTCCAGGCAACTGAAATAGATGGTCTGGAAATGTACAAAGAAATAGGGAAGCCTACCAGCGATTTAATTTGTCCACAGATCATCTAGAAAATGGATGCATTACTGATGGGCCATCAAAAGAATGTCCAAGAGGTATCTGTTTTTGAGAAGGTTCTACACATGCCTCTTCCTCTAGTTAGGAGAGATCACTTCAAAAGGCATTCCTGTTGGAATCTGAACACATATGACTTAATACATCTCTGAATACATATGATTTCAAGTCTTTGTAGACGTGCAGCATGTTTACACTTGTAAAATCTGATCTGTATGATCCCTGCTGAATTAATCCTGTGTGTTCATTTTCCAGATCTTGAATATGCATGCTTTTATAAAATAAGTATCTCCTTTTCCATCCCCTGGTCTGCTTTATGTGATTAATTCTCATGAGCAAGCAGGGATCTTGACCTGTAGCCACTTACATCTGTCTATTTGTTTAGCAGAGCAGAGAATTATGGGAAAGCCTAGGAACAGGGCAGGTGTGTGTGTTTGCTCTGCAGACACCTCTCCCTCCTCAGTGCAGAGCCTGCTGTGAGCTCTTAATTTTAGATTTTCTTGGGTACAATGTTACAGATTTATTTCTAAACTATGTTATTATTACCTTTTCTCCTGTGCTTTTTAATTGTTTAATAAACTGTTTATATGTTATCACTTGAATGTGAATCTGTTACTCTTAAATGTTAATGAATAACATTCCTTCAAAATAAAATGGTGAGCCTGTGCACTCTCCCAGATACAATCTCCTAGCCCTGATTTCAGTGTTTTGTTTTTGTTTTTGTTTTTTTTTTCACCTGGTTCCTTCCATGTCATCTTCTTTATCTGGTCCATCAGTTACTGAATATACACATTCCCCTCCTCCAGTCTCCAATCTCCATGACAACCAGAGGTTGTTGCTAAGTGCTGGTTTTGTCCAGGCCGTTTTGATGCCGCTGTGGAGTACACGACCACCCCTGTCTAATGTGGATTGGTGCCGTTTCCATTGGAGTTCCACTCCATGGTAAGAAGATGACAGTTTGTTGATAGTTTGACTCAGCTTTCTGTTTTTCACATCATGTAAGAAACCAAAATCTTATTTTAAACTTGTTACTTGATATCTCTCTATATCAAATTTCCTAGGAATATTTTGTAATTAAAGATATTAAGGGTCTGAGAAGAAATAAATGCCTTATAGTAGCCATATAAGCAGGTTTTTTAACCCAACTGTTTGCCATCTCCTGTCAAAAAAAAAAGAAGTTTCCTTCCTGTATCTGATTGGAATAGAAAAAGGGACCAACCATGACTCACCATTCAGAATTTCTCTAGTCCAAACCCAGATTTTCTTCTTGTTTTAGGAAAATATGAGATGCTTTCAGTTGTAAAATATTCACAGTAGACACATGAGTTTTAGGAACTTGAAGAATGTCTATATTGATAACACTGACTCTTCACAACTCCAACACAAGTTGCTAATACTTTGGAGTGGAAAGGCCTCTGCAGCTCTCCTAGGGAAAGGGCACTTGCGTGGCCCTGGGTGGGTAGCCTGTTGATCCTGGCACTCTTTGGTTAGTCACCTGACTTAGATCTTCTACTCCAGAGATGAAAAGTGTGTGGCATATATGTTAACATTCCAGCCTCTAATGCTTATAACAGATACTGATCATGGATCATGGCGGTCTTTCCTAGGCAGGCTTGGATTTTCTTAACACAGCAAATCACTGTCAATTGCCAACCTTGTTTTATGAAGGAAGCATCAGCACTGCTTGAAATCCTTCTAGCTCTAAGTTATTCTTATCCTGTCTCCTCTTCTCACTCCACTGCTGTCCCCACCATGGCAACTAGACTCCGATTTCATGATTGCTTCATGGTATTTTCTAAAGGACCCGTCATCTGCTTTTACAAAATGAAAAATAGAGATGATGTGATTTTTTTTTTTTCTCTTTACATTGCAACCCAGCAATAAGTTACCTAAATGAGCAGGAGAGTAGGTAAGGTAAGGTACAAATTTAGGAAGTCTGTCCCAGGTATAATTCTAACGTGTCCAGGTGACATTGCGGAAAATTTTAATTCTCCCAGAACTACGTATTATTCTGGTTTGTGTGGGTGCGTATGTGTGTAAGTGTGCAGTGCTTCTTTGTGTGTGTGTGTGTGTGTGTGTGTGTGTAAGTTACAATCAGGTAAAATGTCAGCATAGTAATTGTAGACCAGAAAAGTTCACTTCAAAGAATTAATTCTGTTCAAAGGCAGATTCATGATTTGGAAACTGGTGTTTTAAAAATAAAGCCTTTTCCTTTAGTTCTTTTCCAATAAAAGATGGGTGGAGTAGTTACCATTCTAAGATGAAGTCTGTAATAGCATAAAAAGCCCTCGGGATAAGGAGGAATGTGTTGTTTGAGTTTTCCAGCTCATCTTGTGGGGTTTCAGAACTCTAAGTGCTTCGCTTCTAGTGTTTTTCGGATTAGGGTACGTGTTAGGTGAGTTCTCTGCAAGAACTGGAAGGCCAATGTTAGGGTTGTCGGCATCTCAGAAGCACAGAAGCAGCTCCGTCATTGTTTGAGTCACGCTTCCAGAACTCAGCACTGTTCACTGAGGAGCCTGCTTCTGAAGTATTTTCTTTGCTTCATTTTCACCTTTGAGATCCTTTAAGAAGTATTTTCTTTTTAAAATATCATGCATTCTTCTTGAGGAGAATTAGTCTTTCAGATAGTATAAAGAAACATAGGATACTTGTAATCTGTCAAGTATAGCTGAAAACCTTAGGGCATTAAGAACAGATAGAATGAGGGTTGGAAAAGAAGCAGCTTTGCAGTCTAATTAAAAATCTGCTTTTCTCCTCCTTTTAATTTAGTCCGACTATAGTGAAATCTACCTAGGCAAAGAAAACAAGAGATTTGGGGTTCATTTAGGAATTGCAGTTTGTTTTTTTAGACGTGCTGGGAAGTCAAAGTGGGAATCCTTCTTTGGGGTTATAATTATGTATTGAAATCTTACTTGTATATGAAAGTAGTTAAAGGACTTATAAAGATTCTACTGAAACCCAACACTTACTATTTTACAAGGAGTAACTTTTAAAAATTATCCAAGATGACCATAAAATTATTTAGAGATTTTAATTTTAAAAGAAGTCAGCGTTAACATGGGATTTATAGCAGAAAATAGGAATTGCTAAAATAGCTCAAGGGGTCATATGTACGTATGTATGTATATGGGTTTATAAATTTAAATACAGAGTTTGAGAATTTGAGTATACTTTGATCCACAGATAAATGAAAAGTAGCTGTACTTACAGGCCTGTTTGTTGAGGGCTCATCCTCAGAGTAATATCATATATCGCTAAACAGTAGCTTCTGTTTACTAAAACTAAACTAAACACTGGGGTCACAGTCCCTGAAATAATTCTGAGTTTCTTATTCTTTCCTGCTCTTATTCTTTCCCTGTGTCTTTTCTCTCAGGTGATAACATCTTTTGCAGATGTTAATAATTTCAACATCTGGCAGATTTGTTCTTGATTTTGCTCTGTGAAACCTTATTCTGGCTTTGTTAACCTCTGAAGCTTGCTTAAAATGTTTATTTCAGATTCCCTGGGTTTGCATCACCGGAGGCAGGTTATTAATACCCCTAACGCTAGGGTAGTTGGAAGCTCTTCTGTTACTATAAATCCTGCCTCCCGTCATGTAAGCTGTTTGAGGTTAAGATAGAAGGTGTCTGTTTGTGACCCCTAACCCTAATGCAGGGCTTAACAGAGTAGTTACTGAGTAAGTGTTTGTTGAATGAAAACATGTCCTGAGGACTGGGAATGGAAGATGTTTATTTCAACATTCGCTACAGGGATTGAGCAATATTTCAGAGAGTAAGCCAGGCGGGAATTGATTTAAGGAGTTTGTTTTAAAAAATCTTTATATATAATTGTACTTCCCTCCCCCCTCAGTAAGACAAAGATGATAAACTACCCCTTCTTTTAAACAGAGCTCTCAAGCTAACTTTTCTGACTCTGACAATATTCTGTTCATGCAAATAATCATTTTTATAAAAATGTAAGAGCAAGGGTTGCAGGATAACTCTGTGAACTGTACAAATACACACTCAAGTGAGTTTTCATGAAGAAATAACTTTTCAGACTCTGGCGATTAGAAGTGCTACTGATAGAGTGCATTGCATCTATTATAAAGTGTACTAAGGGAGGGAAATAATATTCATACTACAAGGATAAAATTAATATAAACATAATTTAATAAGACTCATTCAAAATATCATCACTCTTGTAACTGACTTAATGTGACCCCCTGTTCATTATGCAGACTAGTAAAATTTGATAATTGTGCAGAAGTATTCTAAGGTTGCATCTGTTACTGTGTTTAAAGTTAAGTGGTATGTGACATTTGGGAGTGACAAGACTGTTCATTAGCTTGGGCCTTGGCAGAAATTTTTCCGGTGTTAGCATTTTTCCTTTCCCTACCATCGCTTAAAAATAACAACAACAAAAAAGCTCTTGATTTGCTTTCCAGTAGTGGGTGACATTTTGAGCTCTGATGATTGCCGACCCATTAATTCATCATTTATTGAATACCTGGTATGTTTCAGGTACTACAAAGATGTACAAGACTTGCTTCCTGCTCCCAGGGACCTCTCAGTCTAGCTATGTGATATTTAAACCATTTTATTTTGCGTTGGTTGGACCTTTACCAGAATTCAGTTTTGCTGCACCGTTCTGAAACTTGAAGAGTGTTCTGAGAGCCACCAAGCTAATTGGAAGCATAGAAAATGAGACTCTTGTGAAAAAAACTCAAGAAGAATTGAATTATTTAGTAGAGAGGAAAGAAAGCTAAAGGGAGATGTATTAATCGTTTTTGAAGATGTAATGGATGGTGACCATCTGGTCCTAGTTTTGGCCAAAGATGGGAAAAAGAAAAAGTAGATTAAACTATAGAATGAGGTATTTAGGTTAGACTTGAAGATTTAAGACCAAGTGAGTTATTTTAATATGGGTCCTATTAATGAATGTACTCCAGACAAACTTAAAAGATATTTAAAAATTGTATAAAATATATTTTGTTTCCCCAAGTTGAATCTTGATTGAATTTAGGGATCAACTACAGAAGGTTCAACATTCTCCGTAGTCTTTCAGAAAATTGTAGAGCTTGACCACAGAGAAAGCCAGCACCTGGTCCCAGGAGGTACATGACATTCAATCAGTAAAAAACAAAGGTTCACAGCAAGGGCAGCCCTTTTTAAGAAGTACATCCTAATTCATTTTTATAATCTTAACAACTCATTTAGAAAATTGAAACTGTTTTACTGTGAATAAACCTAAGGGTAAGATGCTGATCCTTTTAATGATGACGCTTTATTTTTAAATAGTCTGTCATTCCTTGACTCAGTTACTTACAGTTTAGGAAGAGGTAAACTAAAGAGTTAAAGACGCTCATTGAGAATTGAAAGGCATTCATGCTGTTGGCTTTTACAGCACTTTTTCAAATTACAGCAGCTTGATAACCTGTGTTAGGATCCCAATCTTCAAAGAAAATGGAGAGTTAAGAGTCCATCTGTTTTGTGATTTAACTTGTTTCAGAGCCCCTGATTTTTAAACCCTTTCACTTCAGGTGCCAAATTTCCTCAAAGCACAAGGCCCCTTAACTCAATCTTTCCTCTTTGCCAAACGAACAGTTTTATGTCTACTCCCTTACCATACAGCCCCTGAAGTCTAATATTCAGGAATAGATTAGGAAGGTGTCTCAATTTTGTCTTCATAAAAACCATCTGTATCATGTTACTTTTGGCCAATCTTAGGCACTAGTATAGGTACCTCTGTGGTACCTGACCAAAAAAATTAGCCTGGGAAGGTGAATATCCCTTAGGTCAAAAGCTATTCATTTTTTTTCTCATGCTGTGGGTGAGAAACATTTTAAACGTAAAAAGGTTTTCTGATGACTAGCCAATTTTTTTTAATTGCTTGATCTCCGATTTGATTAATCTCTTTTGTGTTTTTATTCCTTAGTTGCAATGCCAAAGCCATTTGTACTATTCTTCTAACATACACAGAATTTATCTTTGCTCACTTAAGTATTCCAACCTTTGGCAAAAGGTAATTACTGTACTCGTCACATCTAACCACTGACCGTTTTTATGGTGTGGTTGGACAATTAGTTGAACTACCTTATCCTTGTTATTCATATTTCTTCCAAGAATTGTAGTTTTCTACCTTTTTTTCTTAATGATTGAGACAAGACCAATTACGTTCACTTTGAATGTTGGTTTCTCTGCTTTCAGAGAAACGTGTCATCTACACGTTTATCATTAATTGCATATCTTTCTTGAAGAATCATTTCAGCCTATTCACAGATCAATAGGTTTGGAGTGACAAATGATTCCTTCTGCAAGAAAACTGTCTCCCAGGATGGGCCAACCTGCATAAAGTGTAACATACTGTAGACATGATAATATCCAAAGATATAGTCCCATTAACCTGTAATAAGAAAATGTGAGATCCAAAAGAATCTGGAAAGAGCATAATTGATTCTATAGTAGACGTGTTGTCTACTCAGAATTTTAAAAAGCAACACTTAAACTAAAGGACAAAACCGTCTCCAAATATCAACTAGGTTAGGATCCAGAAACTTGGTTCCAGATAGCTTTACATGGACAGTTGAAGTTAAATGCATATCTATACTACTCTTGCTACCTATTCATGTTTTTTATTTATGCTATTCTGAAATGTGCAGTTAAAAAATCACACGCAGGAAAAATATAATTCAGAAACCTCCGTTATTCAAAGGGTAATTAGGAAAACCAGCTTAATTCTTAATCTAACTTGTAAACATGTTTCTTGACTCTTTCAAACAAGATTATTAAAAAAAAATTATTGATTTGAGAAATGGAACACTTGCTATTTTATATGTGTGTGTATGTGTAGATAGATGTTTTTAACACTAATTGGGTACCTACTGTGAGGAAGCTAGTATGCCAGGTAGTGTGTGTGTGTGTGTGTGTGTGTGTGTGTGTGTGTGTGTGATATCTAATTTAATGTTCATAGCCCTGAGGAGTTGGTATCATTAACCCTGTTTTACAGATGAAGAATCTGTGGCATGGAGAGGTTAAATAACTTGCCCAGGGTCATAGGATTATCAATTGGAAGTTAAGAGGCAGATCTATCTAAAAGCCATGGAGAAAAAAGTAATCAAAAGAATTCTGAAACAAAGCCCACTTCATCCTATCATGAGTACTTGGGAGACATGGAATGGGGTCTGATTTGTCTTTTTGCAGCTTGAATTCTATTTCCACTTCCCTGCTTTTCCTTTTAAGCTTCCTTTTTCTTCTTTCATGATTTATGTTTCTCCTTTTTTTCACCCTTTTTAAAGCCAAAGCACTGAACAGCTTAAAAAGGTTAAGGAAAAGAGAGAATAGGGAGGCAGAACTACTGCGGTCTATTTTTTATGCCTCACGTGTACAATGGACGCCGTAATATCCCTGGTCTTCCAAAAAAAAGGCAGTGAATGTGGTTACTTACTTAGTTCACATTAATGGCCGTGTGAGTACATGCTGAAAATGTATGGTTAATGCAAAGTAAGGGTGTGAGTAACATAAACCATTCTACTAGAATTAGTCTATGACTAAATGAGGCAAGGGATGCCAAATCATTGTGTATTATTCACTACAAATTTTTTTTTTTACTGCAACTCTTTTTTGATATCAGGTATAAATATAACTGTGCGTTGTAATCACTGACAACCTATTGTAAAGTTGTTTTTTAAATCAAGAAATATTGTTTGACTCGTTCCCCCCATTAACTGTAATGCTGTTTGTCTTATTTCAGATGTCATGCTTTTATGGTAGACATTATGTTAGGATAATTCTGAAAAATTGGTAGTAGCAATAGAAACTTTTTAAAAAGTATTTTCAGTAATTTTAAGAAAAAAATATCTGTATGGCTTGGAGCTTAAACATAGATTTGGGGCTTAAAGTGCATTTAAAAGTGCAACATTAGAAATGAAATTCCATGGCTGATTCATATTAGGTGCTCAATAAATGAGCCTTGAATGAATGTCCTAATAACTAAAATATTAATATAAACTAAACAGCATACAAGTAAATAGCATGTCAAGGAAAGTTCAGTATCAAAAAAAACACAAATGCAGATATTAAATTACATGCATTATATGAATTTTAAATTGTTACCCTTCAAAATTCAATAATGTATTTACTGATCTTGATTTTATGACACTTAAAATATAATATTTTTATAATTTTCTGAAAATTAAATTTTAAAATGTAATTCATAAACCCAGTACTCTCCCAAATTAATTTTTTTTAACAAATGCTAAAGAGTTGTTCTGAAAGAATAACTTTCTAGCTCCCAGTGCTTAATTCAAAAAATAATAGTAATATTGTTTTTTTTCTGTTTAGTCTCTCTCTCCAGCCAGTTGCGCCGCCAGCCTGAGTGTCATTGGCCCTCTTCTTAGGAATGTAGAAATCCGGCTAGATGGTAGAACAGCCTCCCTCCTTCCTAGTAGACCAAGGATTCCTGTTGTCGGATGCAGTGGGCATGAAAGCAGCAATTTTACAGCACAAAAGCTCCAATAACATTCACTTCAGTTGGCTGGGATTGAAATGCACGCAGGCACTGCTCAGTCTTGGTTGCTTAAGCACCAGCTTCCCTTGGCTTTTTGCCATTTTGTGCATTTCAAAGAGCAATCCTTTAAGGAAAAAGCGTTTTCCTTGTAACTTGCAGTGGAGTAAACAGACCATTCGGGCATAGTTTATTGCATTACAAACTCAACTATGCAACTATTCCAAGTGGAATGCGACAAAGTAATTAGTGAAATCATTCCGTCATTAGAATTCATAAGCATGAATTGTCCTATTTAAAAAGGAAAGTTTTTCTTTTCCAAAGAATCACTTTCTATTTAGAGAATGACAACTTTAAAAGTTTTTTCTTACTCAAGTATTGAGGTTTAAGGGCCTCCATTTACATATCTCTTTTCCCTTCCCACTCCACTGTAGCCAGCACTGCATCGAGTTAATTTGGAGAAGCATAAACATGCACATTACATCACAGGCAAACACTGAAGTGAGGATGAGCCACTCATAGGATGAAGTGGTGACCACTCCAGCCCCATGTTATCATATAGGCAGACAGAGCATTTAGTTATCCTGATGCCTGCTGAGCTATAGGTAAAACTGCACACCCACTGGGTTTCTCTACTTCATCTCAGTCCCTAGAAGTAGGCAAGGAAAGGCAAGAGGGCTGAGCATGACGTCAGCCTGGAAGCTGCCTGAATGCATCAATGATTCATTCATCCCAACGGCCAGATTTTATCACACGTCTAATATATGCTAAGAATGAGTTGTTAAATATGGTTACCAGACATTACCTCCTTTCTCTAAGATTCCTAGGTCTCTGTCTGCTTTTTTGGTAGGTTTTGGGGGGAGAACCTTAAAATTATAACAACTCACATAAAATGTAAAATGAAATGCCTTTTCTCATTTCCACTCAACATTCTCTCTAATTATCTGTGTATAAGTCGATTCTTTATATTAGGCCCAACTGCACATTTCAAAAGGATGTTATCAAAACTGTACAAATTGATTTGCACACTTATTAACAGGGACTCTTCACTGTTCACTTGCCAACTCTGGTCACTTGTGAACTCGGCACCCTGAGCTTCATTAAAGTTATTGTCTATGAGTAAACGATAATCTGTATTTGAACTTCTGCATTTGTGTCTATTTTTCACATTTTTGTTAAATAAGCCAAGGCTCAGCTCTTAATCAATGTTTTCAAATGTTCATTTCTTTTAATAAAGGACTAGCATCTTATTTAAGCTAACAAATAAGCGTCATTTGCAAAGAGCCCCAAGCAAGGGGTTTAATTTATTAACCCACGTGTTAACAGTCTTCCTTATTGATGGATTTGCCCCCTGCTCTGTTTAATCTCGGTATAGTCTTCACCCAGCGATGCTCAAAGAGACACAGGGCGCAGGGCGCAAAATCATGTGACTTGGAGTTGGAACTGCGGTCTCCCGTCACACCCGGGACAGACAGATGCAAACGCACTCTTTTCCCTGCCTCTGCACTCACCTCTCTTCTCCTCACCAGCCTCCAGCTACTGTGGTGTTCACCACACCAGCCGAGAGGCAGAGAAACTTCGGAATTGATGGTGTCCCTCAGGTGTGCTTGGGCATAAAAAGGTTCCATGTGCATCAGAAACCCTGTTACCTAGGTGTCTGTACCACTCAAACATAATTGTACTCATTTCTTTCTGGATAAATATGTATAACTATCAACGTTTCCAGTAGAGTTAACCTGCCCATTTCTGAGTTGCAATCCAAGTTTACTGCTAGTCTGATCGGATTGATTCCATTTCTTCAGAGTAACTAGAAAGAGAGAACTTGCAGATGGGCTTGGTGTATTGCCTCTTTACCTCGCCGTGCTTTCATCTGTGGCTGCAATCTGATTTCCCTTTAACGTATTAAGGAAGGATTTAAATGGCATCTGAGGTGGTCCTGAGTTTCTGGGTTATTTTTCAGTAGTTTGCTCTCGTTGGAGCGGAGAAGAGGGAGGAATAGAAATGACCTGCCCTGTCAGTACACGCCTGTAGTGCAAAAGCTTCAGAAAACAAGGGAAGCACTGCTAATGAATTGTGCTTTTGCTTCATTGAATCCGCACAGCATCTCCATCAGGTTTTCACAGCTGGACTCTAGCTGTAATTGCTACTGGGATGAGATGCACAACATGGGGTGTTGAAGCTAAGTACTTGCAGTGTTTTAGTGGCCAAAAATACATGGCATGGAAGGAGCATCATGCTTCGTGAAATTCACACTTGCATATCTTCATGTTCGTCACCCATTTCTGACATGCCGCTGACTTGCCAGCAGGCTCTCGAGATGAAGGTGATAAAAATGGCAAAGCTGAAAGATGCTGTCTCTTAAAAGTTACTGCACTACTGTACGTCAGTTGAGAAAGAGGAAGTAGATTGGGAATGTAAATGCATAAAAAGCCGCTGTAGCCTTGTTAGTTCTTCAGTAAAGACTGTTGATATTAATCTCATCAGTGCAAACAAAACGAATAAGCAACAGTTTTAATCCGATTGTAGTATGGTGCAAAATGGCACACATTAAAGTATTTCTCCTAATGTAAACAAAAATTCTGTATTTCTGTAGCATGAGCTGACAGACCCCTTGTCCTGATTTGTTATTAGATATAAATCAGTGTTTATGCTTCTTCCAGGGAAGTTTTAAAGCCTAATGTTTCCTTATTTGAGATGTTGTAATACTGAGGAGGGTAAAATTGATAGTTTCGCTAGAGAAAAGTACCATATGCAAAATTATAATAAGAATAATCCACATGTCCAATGTTGATCCACCCTTGTGGTTATTTAAGGCAGAATCATTGAGGCTTTGAGCTTAATGCAACTCAGCTGGCATCATAATTCTCTGAGTCTCCAATCAGGTTAGATTATTCTTTATTTAACATTATTCTCAGCATTTTCTATTTTATTCGCTTTCTTTCTCTTCTCTCTGTTTTTCTTCATATCTTAGCTTTGTGTTTGGAAAAATCACTGCTCTGTATGTCAATCCAGCAAAAAGATTTTGTGGTGCTTACGTTAAATAATATCTTAAAAGCAGTTTATATTTATATATATTTATTAATCCTGAGGATAATACAGTACACAGGATTGAGTTATTTGAATTAAATTTGTCAAAAGTGGCGTAATGCAAAGAGTTCCCTAAAACCTCTGAAAGGAGTAATTTTCCTTGTTGCCATAGAAATGAGGAGTTCCTTGTTCTTTGGTCCTCACTCAGATCTCGCTACTTTTGCTTAATTACAATAAAATAGTAACCACTAATCAAAAGATCCTTTGTTCTGTTTAGAATTCAAACTTTTCTCTTGAACAGATTTACCTGCCTTTCTAGGATTACTTTGTAATAGCAAAGCCAGAAACTGGCAACATGATAGCCTGGAATGAAAAGAAAAATGTGTACCATGTGCAAGAAGCCTATAATAAAACTTTAAGATTTTCTATTGATTTTTTTTTTTTACTGCCCCAGCTCTGCTGTATTCATTTCATAAATTTTTTTTCCACTCCACACTGGTCACTTTAAGCTTGATTTCATTCAGAATTACTTGAAAGCACATGCTTCTATTGAAATTTAATTTGCGAAATGGAGAATTGGGAATCCTCATACATTCTATCAAGAGAAGCTATCCCTACACTACACACACACACACACACACACACACACACCTTCACCCTGGCAGCATTGCAGTGCACAAGAGTAAGTTATTAGAATTAAAAAGTATCTTAATGCAAACACCCACAATTGCATACACTCACGCACTTCTATTCATTTAAAAACTAAAAAAGAAAAGATAAAAAACTGGAAAATAGAAAGGATAATTGGAATAATAATACATATTCCACAACTCTGTCTCAAATTTCTTGTTTATTAACATTAAGTTGAGAATGATACCCTGTGAAGATGATTCAGCCATTTAATAATTTCAAAACTTTGGTTATTCCCTTGAGTTCACTTCCACTGCTGCTTCTCCTTCAATCGATGATTTCCTGGTGATACCAGCAGAAGCAGAATCTCTCTTCCCTCTGCTAATAGGGAAGAGAGATTTTCAAGGAGAGCCAGGGCTGTTTCTCTTGTTCTTTCCTATGGTTAATGCCATCAGTGGGTGGTCATGCCTGCTCTGTTCTTGAACAAAGGACTTCCTTCTCAGGAGCAGCAGGAATAAAACTGACAAGTATCACATCTGTTTCATGCTGCTTCTCCAGCTCCCAAGGGCTCACAGCACATATAAAGCAGCAATTCTGATGGTACCACAAGGAAACAAGGCAGCAGGGTATCATAAATGAACATAGCCTGCTCAAGGGAAAGAGGAATGGAAAAGAAAACATTCAAGAACATCCATATGAAAAACGGCATTGCAGAGGAAAAATAAATGGGCAAAGATGCAACTTGTCAGAGAAGACAATGCTTTAGAAATAGTCTCTCCATTTAGTATAAAATCTGAGTGTTGAGATATATATGTATGTATGTATGTGTGTGTATATATATATATATATATATATATATATATAATGTTTGTTTTTTTAAGTAGTATAGGATATCTCTCCTAAACTATCTCTCCATTTGTAATACAGCATTGATGGAAATGTTCTAAAACTGGATTGACTGATGGGTGTAAAATTCTGTAGATTTATTTAAAATTGTTGAATTTATGAATTCGAATTTTAAAATTACAAACCTTATAGTATATAAATGATATCTAAATAAAAGTGTTTAAAAAGTAGCTCATATCTTCATAGTGCTTCACAGTTTAAAAAATTCTTCCAAATATTTAATGACATAGGAGAATGCTTATGACATGATGATACGTAAAAAATAGCAAAACAAAACAATACGGTATGATCTGAATTGTGACCGTATTTGTACAAGAAAAAAAGGCCAGGAAAGAAAGAAACAAAAATACTTCTGGGTATGTGGATTATGGATGGTTTCTGTTTTTTCCTTTTCCTAGTTTTCTTTATTTTTCTGTAGTTCTGTTTCTCCCAGTTTGTATACTGCACGTGCATTTTTTATGACGAAAAATTTTTTAATTTAATGAGAAAGTTTTTGGTCAGTACCTATCAAAATTGCTTATGTGGATGAGCTGTGACTCAGTATCTCATTTCTCTGGATGTATCCTGTAGAAATAGTTATATAAGTGATTGCAAGTATAAGTACTCAGTGGACATTAGAAGCAAACTAAATGTCCATCAGAAGGGGATTCATGCTATGTAATAATACTATTCAGTTATTATTTTAAAAGTATATTATATAAGATATTGTGTATATATGTATATAAACAAGAGTGTGTGTGAGTTGTATGCACACATACACGTGTGTATAGATATATACACACTAACTTGAAAAGACACCTATGGTCTATTGTGGAGTGGATAAAAAGGTACTTTGCCAAACTAAGTATGAAGATTGATTTCGTTTTCTAAAAATCTATGTGTGTGTGTGTCTATGCAAGCTTATGCTATATAAGTTTATGAGTGTCTTTATTCTTTTAATTTTGAGCCCCCATTTCACCAGATGGTAGAAACTCTTCAGATGGATATAGTCAAATCAGGGTTTCTTATCAATTTCCTAATCTCATCCTAGGAATATGATGATATTAATGTCATATTATGGTGAGTGCTATGGATTGAATTACCCCCTCAAAATCCCATATGTTGAAGACCTAATCCCAATGTGATTGTATTTGGAGATGAGGCTTTGGGGAGATATTGAGGTTAGATGGGGTCATGTGGGTAGAGTTCTCCTGATGGGATTAGCACCCTTATAGGAAGAAGAAGAGACACCAGAGTTCTCTCTGTATTGTGAGGACACAGCAAGAAGGCAACTGTCTGGAAGACTGGGGGCCAAGAGGAGGGTCCTCACCAAGAACCCAATCGCTGGCACTTAGATCTTGGACTTCCCGGCCTGCAGAACTGTGAGAAATAAATGTCTGTTGTTAAGCCACCCAATCTATGGTGTTTTGTTGTAGCAACCCAGTAGAGATTTTGGTATCAAGAGATAGGGTGCAGCTGTAACAAATATCTAAACATGTGGAAGCGGCTTTGGAACTGGGTATTGAGTGGAGGCTGGAGGAGTTCTGAGTTGCATCCATGCTAGAAATATGAATGTTAAAATCGATAGGAGTGAGGTCTCACATGGAAATGAGGAACATGTTAGTGGAAACTGGAGGAAAGGTGATCCTTGTTATGGAGTGGCAGAAAGCTTGGCTGAACTGTATTTTCATGTTTTGTGGAAGGTAGAACTTCTGAATGATGAAATTGGATATTTAACTAAGGAGACTTCTAAGCAAAGTGTCGAAGTATCATCTTGGTTCCTTCCAGTGTTTAGAGAAAAATGCTAAAAGAGAATGATAAATTGAGTAAGGAATTGTTAGGCAGAAAGCAATCAGAACTTGAAGATTTGGAAAATGCTCAGCCTACCCATAATGCAAAGAATGAGAAAGCTTGTTCTGAAGGGGCCACTAAGGGTGTAGCTGAACAATCACTTGATAAAGAAACCATGGGTGCGAGTCAAGGTCTTAGTCAGCCATTTCAACAGAAGCCAGGAATAGAGTCGGGGTTATACCAGTTTAAACTAACTGGACAGAAAAAGTGAGATAAGATGAAAGAAGACTGTCAGCCTTCTTATATCCTACACTACTGGAATACAGAGCCAGTGGTCTAGAAACCTGCACTGTTCTTCAAGAAAAGGGAAAAAGGATGCTGAAAGCAATTCAGAGATCATCAGGGCCGCCGCCTAGGTTTCTACAGGCAAGGGGGCATCTCTGTGAAGCACTGGGGACAGCGCTTCAACCACCACCCAGCAGAGCTGTGGAACCCAACCACTGCCCCCGTGGGTCTGGGAGGGAGACCATCCAACCACAGAGGATTATTCCTGAGGCTTAAGATCTGGTGGAATTTGCCTTAATGAGTTTTGGACTTGCTTAGGACCCATCACTCCTTTCTTCTTTCTTATTTCCCCCTTTCGGAAAGGGGCTGTCTATCCTGTGCCTGTCGTACAATTGTATTTTTGAAAGTGTGTAACTTGTCTGGTTTCACACGTTCACAGCTGGAGAGAATTTTGCCTCAGAATGAATCCTCAAGTCTCACCCATATCTGATTTAGATGATATTTATTTTATTTATTTTTTTATACAGCAGGTTCTTATTAGTCATCAATTCTGTACACATCAGTGTATACATGTCAATCCCAATCGCCCAATTCATCACACCACCACCTGCACTCCCCCCGCGGCTTTTCCCCCTTGGTGTCCATACATTTGTTCTCTACATCTGTCTCCCAACTTCTGCCCTGCACACCGGTTCATCTGTACCCTTTTTCTAGGTTCCACATACATGCGTTAATATACGATATTTGTTTTTGTCTTTGTGACTTACTTCACTCTGTATGACACTCTCTAGATCCATCCACGTCTCAACAAATGACCCAATTTCGTTCCTTTTTATGGCTGAGTAATATTGCATTGTATATATGTACCACATCTTTATACATTCCTCTGTCGATGGACACTTAGGTTGCCTCCATGACCTGGCTATTGTAAATAGTGCTGCAATGAGCATTGGGGTGCATGTGTCTTTTTGGTTTTCTCTGGGTATATGCCCAGTAGTGGGATTGCTGGGTCGTATGGTAGTTCTATTTTTAGCTTTTTAAGGAACCTCCATACTGTTCTCCATAGTTAGTGGCTGTATCAATTTACATTCCCACCAATAGTGCAAGGGGGTTCCCTTTTCTCCACACCCTCACCAGCATTTGTTGTTTGTAGATTTTCTGATGGTACCCATTCTAACTGGTGTGAGGTGATACCTCATTGTAATTTTGATTTGCATTTCTCTAATGATTAGTGATGTTGAGCATTCTTTCATGTGTTTGTTGGCAATCTGTATATCTTCTTTGGAGAAATGTCTATTTAGGCCTTCTGCTTATTTTTGGATCGGGTTGTTTGTTTTTTTAATATTGAGCTGCATGAGATGTTTATATATTTTGGAGATTAATCCTTTGTCCGTTGATTCATTTGCAAATATTTTCTCCCATTCTGAGGGTTGTCTTTTCGTCTTGTTTATGGTTTCCTTTGCTGTGCAAAAGCTTTTAAGTTTCATTAGGTCCCATTTGTTTATTTTTGTTTTTATTTCCATTACTCTAGGAGGTGGATCAAAAAAGATCTTGCTGTGATTTATGTCAAAGACTGTGCTTCCTATGTTTTCCTCTAAGAGTTTTGTAGTATCCGGTCTTACATTTAGGTCTTGAATCCATTTTGAGTTTATTTTTGTGTATGGTGTTAGGAAGTGTTCTAATTTCATTCTTTTACATGTAGCTGTCCAGTTTTCCCAGCACCACTTATTGAAGAGACTGTACTTTCTCCATTGTATATCCTTGCCTCCTTTGTCATAGAGTAGTTGACCATAGGTGCGTGGGCTTACCTCTGGGCTTTCTATCCTGTTCTGCTGATCTGTGTTTCTGTTTTTGTGCCAGTACCATATTGTCTTGATTACGGTAGCTTTGTAGTATAGTCTGAAGTCAGGGAGTCTGATTCCTCCAGCTCTGTTTTTTCCCCTCAAGACTGCTTTGGCTATTCTGGGTCTTTTGTGTCTCCATACAGATTTTAAGATTTTTTGTTCTAGTTCCGTAAAAAATGCCATTGGTAATTTGATAGGGATTGCATTGAATCTGTAGATTGCTTTGGTTAGTATAGTCATTTTCACAGTATTGATTCTTCCAGTCCAAGAACATGGTATATCTCTCCATCTGTTGGTATCATCTTTAATTTCTTTCATCAGTGTCTTATAGTTTTCTGCATACAGGTCTTTTGTCTCCCTAGGTAGGTTTATTCCTAGGTATTTTATTCTTTTTGTTGCAGTGCTAAATGGGAGTGTTTCCTTAATTTCTCTTTCAGATTTTTCATCATTAGTGTATAAGAATGCAAGAGATTTCTGTGCATTAATTTTGTATGCTGCAACTTTACCAAATTCATTGATTAGCTCTAGTAGTTTTCTGGTGGCATCTTTAGGATTCTCTGTGTATAGTATCATGTCATCTGCAAACAGTGACAGTTTTACTTCTTTTCCAATTTGTATTCCTGTTATTTCTTTTTCTTCTCTGATTGCCATGGCTAGGACTTCCAAAACTATGTTGAAGAATAGTGGTGAGAGTGGATGTCCTTGTCTTGTTCCTGATCTTAGAGGAAATGCTTTCAGTTTTTCACCATTGAGAATGATGGTTGCTGTGAGTCTGTTGTATATGGCCTTTATTATGTTGAGGTAGGTTCCCTCTACGCCCACTTTCTGGAGAGTTTTTATCATAAATGGGTGTTGAATTTTGTGAAAAGCTTTTTCTGCATCTATTGAGATAATCATATGGTTTTTATTCTTCAGTTTGTTAATATGGTGTATCACATTGATTGATTTGTGTCTATTGAAGAATCCTTGCATCCCTGGGATAAATATCACTTGATCATGGTGTATGGTCCTTTTAATGTGTTGTTGGATTCTGTTTGCTAGTATTTTGTTGAGGATTTTTGCATCTATATTCATCAGTGATATTGGTCTGTAATTTTCTTTTTTTGTAGTATCTTTGTCTGGTTTTGGTATCAGGGTGATGGTGGCCTCATAGAGTGAGTTTGGGAGTGTTCTTTCCTCTGCAGTTTTTTGGAAGAGTTTCAGAAGGATGGGTGTTGGCTCTTCTCTAAATGTTTGACGGAATTCACCTGTGAAGCCATCTGGTCCTGGACTTTTGTTTGTTGGAAGATTTTTAATCACAGTTTCAATTTCATTACTTGTGATTGGTCTGTTCATATTTTCTGTCTCTACCTGGTGCAGTCTTGGAAGGTTATACCTTTCTAAGAATTTGTCCATTTCTTCCAGGTTGTCCATTTTATTGGCATAGAGCTGCTTGTAGTAGTCTCTTAGGATGCTTTGTATTTCTGCAGTGTCTGTTGTAACTTCTCCTTTATCATTTCTAATTTTATTGATTTGAATCCTCTCCCTCTTTTTCTTGATGAGTCTGGCTAATGGTTTATCAATTTTGTTTATCTTCTTAAAGAACCAGATTTTAGTTTTATCGATCTTTGCTATTGTTTTCTTTGTTTCTATTTCATTAATTTCTGCTCTGATCTTTATGATTTCTTTCCTTCTGCTAACTTTGGGTTTTGTTTGTTCTTCCTTCTCTAGTTCCTTTAGGTGTAAGGTTAGATTGTTCATTTGAGATTCTTCTTGTTTGTTCAGGTAGTCTTGTATAGCTATAAACTTCCCTCTTAGAACTGCTTTTGCTGCATCCCATAGGTTTTGGTTCATCGTGTTCTCATTGTAATTTGTCTGTAGGTATTTTTTGATTTCCTCTTTGATTTCTTCAGTGATCTCTTGGTTATTTAGTAACATATTGTTTAGCATCCATGTGTTTGTGTTTTTTACGTTTTTTTCTGTGTAATTCATTTCTAATCTCATAGCGTTGTGGTCAGAAAAGATGCTTGATATGATTTCAATTTTCTTAAATTTACTGAGGCTTGATTTGTGACCCAAGATGTGAACTATCCTGGAGAATGTTCCTTGCGTACTCGAGAAGAAAGTGTAATCTGCTGTTTTTGGATGGAATGTCCTATAAATATCAATTAAATCTATCTGGTCTGTTGTGTCATTTAAAGCTTCTGTTTCCTTATTTATGTTCATGTTGAATGATCTGTCCATTGGTATAAGTGAGCTGTTAAAGTCCCCCACTATTACTGTGTTACTGTTGATTTCCTCTTTTATAGCTCTTATTAGCTGCCTTATGTATTGAGGTGCTTCTATGTTGGGTGCATATGTATTTATAATTGTTATATCTTATTCTTGGATTGATCCCTTGATCATTATGTAATGTCCTTCCTTGTCTCTTGTAACATCCTTCATTTTATACTCTATTTTGTCTGATATGAGTATTGCTACTCCAGCTTTCTTTTGATTTCCATTTGCATGTAATATCTTTTTCCATCCCCCCACTTTCAGTCTGTATGTGCCCCTATGTCTGAAGTGGGTCTCTTGTAGACAACATATATATGGGTCTCGTTTTTGTATCCATTCAGCAAGCCTGTGTCTTTTGGTTCGAGCATTTAATCCATTCATGTTTAAGGTAATTATCGATATGTATGTTCCTGTGGCCATTTTCTTAATTGTTTTGGGTTTGTTTTTGTAGGTCCTTTTCTTCTTGTGTGTTTCCCACTTAGAGAAGTTCCTTTAGCATTTGTTGTAGAGCTGGTTTGGTGGTGCTGAATTCTCTTAGCTTTTGCTTGTCTGTAAAGCTTTTGATTTCAAATCTGAATGAGATCCTTGCCGGGTAGAGTAATCTTGGTTGTAGGTTCTTCCCTTTCATCACTTTAAGTATATCATGCCACTCCCTTCTGGCTTGCAGAGTTTCTGCTGAGAAGTCAGCTGTTAACCTTATGGGAGTTCCCTTGTATGTTATTTGTCGTTTTTCCCTTGCTGCTTTCAATAATTTTTCTTTGTCTTTAATTTTTGCCAATTTGTTTACTATGTGTCTCGGCATGTTTCTCCTTGGGTTTATCCTGTATGGGACTCTCTGTGCTTCCTGGACTTGGGTGGCTATTTCCTTTCCCATGTTAGGGAAGTTTTCGACTATAATCTCTTCAAATATTTTCTCTGGTCCTTTCTCTCTCTTCTCCTTCTGGGACCCCTGCAATGCGAATGTTGTTGCGTTTAATGTTGTCCCAGAGGTCTCTTAGGTGGTCTTCATTTCTTTTCATTCTTTTTTCTTTATTCTGTTCCGCAGCAGTGAATTCCACCATTCTGTCTTCCAGGTCACTTATCCGTTCTTCTGCCTCAGTTATTCTGCTATTGATTCCTTCTAGTGTAGTTTTCATTTCAGTTATTGTATTGTTCATCTCTGTTTGTTTGTTGTTTAATTCTTCTAGGTCTTTGTTAAACATTTCTTGCATCTTCTCAATCTTTGCCTCTATTCTTTTCCCAAGGTCCTGGATCATTTTCACTATCATTATTCTGGGTTCTTTTTCTGGAAGATTGCCTATCTCCACTTCATTTAGTTGTTTTTCTGTGCTTTTATCTTGTTCCTTCATCTGGTACATAACCTTCTGCCTTTTCATCTTGTCTCTCTTTCTGTGAATGTGGTTTTTGTTCCACAGGCTGCCGGACTGTCGTTCTTCTTGCTTCTGCTGTCTGCCCTCTGGTGGATGAGGCTATCTAAGAGGCTTGATGGGAGGGACTGGTGGTGGGTAGAGCTGGGTGTTGCTCTGGTGGGCAGAGCTCAGTAAAACTTTAATCTGCTTGTCTGCTGATGGGTGGAGCTGGGTTCCCTCCCTGTTGGTTGTTTGGCCTAAGGCGACCCAACACTGGATCCTACCTGGGCTCTTTGGTGGGGCTAATGGCAGACTCTGGGAGGGCTCTCACCAAGGAGGAGTTCCCAGAACTTCTGCTGCCAGTGTCCTTGTCCTCACAGTGACACACAGCCAACCCTTCCTGTGCAGGAGACCCTCCAACACTAGCAGGTAGGCTTGGTTCAGTCTCCCCTGGGGTCACTGCTCCTTCCCCTGGGTCCTGATGCAGACACTACTTTGTGTGTGCCCTCCAACAGTTGAGTCTCTTGTTTCCCCTAGTCCTGTCAAAGTCCTGTAGTCAAATCTCACTAGCCTTCAAAGTCTGATTCTCTAGGAATTCCTCCTCCCGTTGCTGGACCCGCAGCTTCGGAAGTCTGACGTGGTGCTCAGAACCTTCACTCCAGTGGGTGGACTTCTGTGGTATAAGTGTTCTCCAGTCTGTGAGTCACCCACCCAACAGTTATGGGTTTGATTTTACTGTGATTGCGCCCCTCCTACCGTCTCATTGTGACTTCTCCTTTGTCTTTGGATGTGGGGTATCTTTTTTGGTGAGTTCCAGTGTCTTCCTGTCGACGATTGTCCAGCAGCTGGTTGTGATCCTGGTGTTCTCGCAAGAGGGAGTGAGAGCACGTCCTTCTACTCTGCCATCCTGGTTCAGGCCCAAAGATACTGAGTTTTAACTTTTTTTCCTGTGTGCACAGTCTAGTTTTACTTGCTCATAGGGTGCTGCATGCAAAGGTTTTCACCCAGCCTTTCAGACCAGAGTTCTTTATGTAATGTGGCTGTGCCAGCACCTCACACCATGAGCAGAAGCGCCGTGCGAGACACCGCAGTTCAGGATGACGCTGCACCGGGCTCCTGCTTTAGATGGTTTTAAATGAAAGGTTAGACTTCAGAATTGACGCTACAGCAGTTAAGATTTTTGAGGCTGTTGGGGTGGAATGAACGTATTTTTGGATGCGAGAAAGACATGAATGGGGGGGCAGGAGCAAAATGCTGTGGACTGAATTACATTCACCCAGAATTCCCGTGTTGAAGCCCTAACCCACAATGTGATGGTATTTGGAGGTAGGGCCTTTGGGGAGATAATTAGTTTTAGATGTGGTTAGGGTGTGAGGCCCGCATAGTGGAATTAAGGCCCTTCTAAGAAGGAGAAGAGACACCTGGACACCCTCTCCACCATGTAGGAACACAGGTGACCACCTGCCAGCCAGGAAGAGGGCCTTGTTTAGGAACCAAATTGGCTGGCACCTTGGTCTTAGACTTCCAGTCTCTGGAACTACAAGAAACAATTGTCTGTTGTTTAAGCCACCCAGTGTGTGGCATTTTCTTATCATAGTCTGAGCTAACCAAGACAGTAAGAAACATCTGGTCTTCTTTCACGCTTTGCACATTGAAACCTATCAGTACCTTTGTTTATGAGTTTGTTACAATCACTGTGGCCTCATAAGTCCATACTAACCACAAGACCTTTAAAATTCTAGCTCTCTCTCAGGGATTTCCATGACCCTTCGATGTACAGAAAGTGTATGGCTGCCCTGTTAGGATACACTAGGTGTGGGGAGGCTTGGGGGCCAGAATCTGTTGTCTCTTTGAAGTTGTCCCAGTTGTCTTAGTTGTCTCATCTGCCTAAATGCCCTACCCATCCATCCTTAGTCTTATCCTACTTCACCATGCTGGGGAAAGGGTAAAATTTTGCTGTTCTTGGGTCCATCGTTTGTTCCTGTTATTGTATCCAACTTGGAAAGGGCCAGCATTGAGCAGAGTGCCTTCTCAACACAAGCAACCCTTCGCCTATTTTTCTTCTACTCCAGGTAGGCATTAGTAGTCAAGTGCCATAGGGTTGGGAAGGGTGGGTGCTAGAAAAACTATCTCTGAATACTCTAGAATTCTTCTGGAACCTTTCTGTTTCTTGCATAAGTCTAAGCTGTTGAAACTCAAAGATCAAGAGTTTATTTATTTGTATTCTACTTCTGTGTTAACAACTTTTTCCTAAGGTACTATGTACTCATAGGATGTGGAGAAAGATACAAGAGAAAAAGTCAATGGTGGTGATGGTTAGGAACCTTGATTAATATTTCAAAATATTACTCCGGTACAGCTGGTATCTTTATTATTTTTTAAGATTGTTTTTGATGTGGACCATTTTTAAAGTCTTTATTGAATTTGTTACAATATTGCTTCTGTTTTTATGTTTTGCTCTTTCGGCTGCGAGGCATGTGGGATCGTAGCTCCCCAACCAGGGATTGAACTCGCAGCCCCTGCATTGGAAGGCGAAGTCTTAACCACTGGACTGCCAGGGAAGCCCCTAACTGGTTGTCTTTAGAACTTACTATTAAAGAGGGGAAAGAAATTACTTTATATAATTCTATAATATTTAAAAATAATAATAATCCATTTTAAATAAAAAATTAACCACTTCCATAAGTTTCATATGTATCTTTGATCTAGGACAAGGAAGAAAAATGGGAGGCAAGCATGTAATGAACGTCTTCAGTGTGTAAGGCATGTGTTGGGAAAGAAGCTATTAAAAATGTCATAATAATGCCTAGTGTTTCTCTAAGCCCTTATTGATTACAAAGCATTTCCAAGGTTACTTTTTGATTGACTTCTCCATTGAAAAAGTTTGTGTCCATCCTTTCATTTCCAGGGATATCTCCTTCATCCTGAAATATGGCGTCATAGTTCAATGACTGCCGTATCCCTCCCTGCTGCTATTTATTCTCTCCAGTACATGCTTCACACCAATTAATTTTACTAAAATATTGCTTGAATCATATAATCATCAGGGCCTTAGAATTGAAAGAGCCTCACATAGTTCAGGAATCTCTTCTGAAGGATCCCGGGCACATGATTTTCCAGCCTTTCCTTGAACTGGTGGGTAAGGGATTAGCTGGTTTATGAGGCAGCTTGTCCTATTTTTAGCCAGCTTAAAGAGCTGGGAAGTTCCTTCTTATTGCTCTACTGAAGGCCTCCCTTTAACTTCTGTTAAAATGAGTCCATTCTTTCTTTTAAGTGACAGTCGTTCCACAAAAATAAGAATGTCTGTCTTCCCACCTCAATTCTTCTCTTCACCAGGCTGGGCATCCCCAGTTCCCTCCTTGTTTTATTCATTAATGTATCTCTGAGACTACAACAATTCTTGACACACAGCAAGCATTCAACACCTATTTGTTTCCTGACTTAATGAATGGTTAAAATGCCCCATCATCACAGTATTGCTTTGGTTCCAGTTTTATAATCTGTAAAGGAAGGCCTCAATACATATCCTCCATCTGGTAGGTGATCTGTAGTAACTCCTGCAATGATGTAACATCTGTTTCTCTCTTCTTTTAGCTTCACAGAAATGTCAAATATGTCTCTGCCAGGGTATTTTTAAATCTGTAAGTTTATTCCCTCTCTTTGGTTTTGTATCTTTTGTTTTTCAACAGCCTCCAGCATTACAGTATAAATATCTTAAATGAATATGTGTCATCTTATTTATCTCCTGTATTTGAAACGTTTACCGTTCCGTTTGAGTTTTTCCCCACAGTGTGTGAAAAGTTCCAGTATTCATTAGTGTTCATATATAATTAGTCCGTCACTAGGATGAAGCAATACGCCTTTATTAATATGTTCACTTATATCATTAGTAAAGATACTCAATTACACAATTTATAAAGCACACATATAAAGGAATAGAATAGAATTAAAAGAGACATTCCTGATGAAATCAGTCTTGATTACTACCTACTTTTGTTTATCCTGCTGTCTATAGACTTTTTTTTTTTTAACCTCCAAGATGATAAAACCAAAAAAGCTGAGAAAGTAGTAAGTCAGTTAATTCTTCTCTGGTAAAGGTGTATAGTCTATGAAGGTCGAGGCTACAAACTTAAATTATATGTGACTTTAAGTCATATCCACACCCAGTTATCACAAATAATGAAGAATTTTCTGTAGTTGAATTTCTTAACAATTATTATTCAGAGGCAGCTGTTTCAGATTCTCTGTAAATATTTAATGGAGTGTTGCAACTATGTTAGTTATTCAACAATAGAATCTTCAAAAGAAAAGTATAAAGTCAAATGTCTGAGGAAATGGTTTTAAAATGTTATGCATCTTTGAAATCTGTGTCCCTCATACCAATTGCCATTATCAGTATGTTTTCAAACTTTCGGTCTTAAATCAGTGTCTATTTTTATAGTGCCCTTTTAGGCATCCAGATTACTCTCTTAAATAAAACACTTGGAAAACACATTTCCTGCTTCCATACATAAATGGATTAAACATCTAGAGTATTCCGCTTTAAAGAAAATTCTTCTTGGCATTCCTTAAGAAGGAAGGAAGAGAGAACAGTGGGATTTTCACATCTGTTAAATAATCATTAGCATGTAAGATTGAATTCTGTCTCCTTTTTCAGCTTAAGACCAGCTGTTGAAGTAAACTTGAAGGGCCCCTTAATTATTGCATATTTCAATCGCTTGTAGGCGATTCAGTTACCTAGTTCCAGCACTCTGATCAAAGGCACTCCTTTACTCTGTACACCATTGTTATGGAAAGCATTCCTCATTTGATTGTTCTGCTTCTGAAATGTTCTATAAAAGGTCAGACAGGGTGTCTTTCTCTGATTTCATCATGCCTCTGAGAATAACCTCTGCTACCAGTTGTGTGTTCCTGTGGTGGGTGCTAAGATTCCCCGGGGCCTCTTTCCCTGGCCTTTGTACATGATTGCTTTTGTCACTTCTGTTGCTGAGTCAGGGATGTTTCAGTGCCCATATGATCTCTGGAGTCAGTGAAAAACAAATTCAGGGAAGCGGACAGATTCTCTGTCTGCAGCATGATTTGCTCGCGTTGTCAGAAACACGTTTGCCCGGAGCTGTGCATCCCAATCAAAGGCTTTAATTACATGGAAGGTTTTCTCACTGACTTTTTGTAACCACGGAATAAAGTCTTAACCTGACATAACACCCAACTCAGGAAATGACCAAAATGAAGCCAATGCAGAGAACGTTGGCCCTTCCAGGAAGCATGGTATGAATGATCGAAGATGAAAATCGCATCTCGACTACTTCCAAATAGATCACAGCACTGAATTATCATGCTGGTGTTGTGTTTATTGTTTCTTTCTCTCAGATCATAATGTACTGAGTCAAACTGGCAGAATATACAGCTAGCCCATGAGCCCTTGAATTCGGCCAAGGGGTGCTCTCTGTTTGTAGGTAGCCTTTCCATTGACTACCAATGTAGAGTGACAAAGATGACATATTCTGTCTGGAATACGCTTTCATTCTGCACAGTTACCAAATTTTGGATCTAAAGCTGTTTTTCTAAAATAGTGGATGTCAGAATGTTTTTTGAACTCCCTTTATAGCAGGTGTACAATAAACTGCTCACCTGGACACTGTTCTTTTCTATCATATTTCACTACTTTCAAAATTAAATTTATTGGTATATACTGTGACATATTTTAAGACTTAGAAAGACCATATTCTTCTTTACCATGAGGAAAGGGGTGTTTTTTCCCCTAAAGATGTATAAGAGAAATAAAGCATACCTTACTACTACCACAAAGGGTATGTGGGAAGGGAAATAAAATAATAACTTTTAAATATAGCGGTAAGTATAAGAGACACAATCTAGTCTGTGCCCTTAAAATCTATTTTTGGTAGTAGAGCTTAAAGTGGAGGTTGCTTTTAAAGATTTTTCCCTTTTTGTGTGATGGAATGACTTGTAAGTTAAAATTTTGAGTAGGTTGGCTCTATAGTCAACCTAGGATCAGAATCCAACACTCTCCTATCGTCTCTACGGCTAACGTGTTAGTCGCCATCATCTCTCACTTGGATTCTGCAGAAGGTTCTGTCTGCAGGGGGTCCCTTGGCACCGCCTCCGTATCTGTAGTCAAGACAGTGGCCTGAGTGATTCTTTTAAAATGTAACTTACCGCCTCACAGCGCTCCCCAGCTCCCTCTTTCACTCCCTCTTTCGCTCGGAGTAAGGGCTCATCTTGCTAATGGTTCGCACCGTCCCATGTGGTCTGGCTCCTGCTGTCACTGAGCCCCTCTCCTGCTCCGCTGCCCCCGTGGTTGCACCTCCCTGGGCTCGTTGACCCTCCTTTGTGGTCCTGGGGTACACCAGGCATGCCTTTGTCCTAGTTCGTCCTTCTTTGGAACCCTTCAACCAGAGTTCTCCCTGTTGAACTCTCTCATCTCCTTCATTCAGCCTTTGCTCAATGAGGCTAACCCGACATCCCTACCCTAGTTTACTCTTTGTTTTCTAAAGCACTTATTGCCTTCTAAGTTACCATATGCTTTACCTTGCAATTATATTTATTATCTGCTGTCTTCCCACAAAAGAATGGAACCCTCAAAAAGACAGAGGTTTACTCTGTTTTGTTCACAGAGGTAAAACCCAAATGCCCAGAACGGTGCCTGACACATACACAGGAACGACTCAGAAATACTTCTTGAGAGAATGAATTGAATCAAAAGAGCTAGTGATGTTGGGGAATTGGTTTTAAGGGAATGATATGAATTCAGTGTTGTCTTATTGAGTTTTAGAAGTAAGCAGTAGTGCTTGAAAAGACAATAGGGCTATAGATGCGGTTAGGGGAGACACGTGCACCATATCCATCAGCAAATCCTGTCAGCTCTACCTTCAAAGGATGTTCAGAATTTACCACTTTTCACCACGTCTACCATATTGCACTCATATAAGCCACCCTCATTTCTCACCTGGATTGGGCTCTTCCTTACTGGTCACCATGTTTTAAGCTCAGCACAGGGAGTTGGAATGCAAGGACCCGGGGAGGAAGAACACGGGAAGCTGCAGGGGAGCGGGAATAATGAATGGAGAGGGAAGTGCAAGGAGGCTGACGAGGCTTAGATCCAGAAGGAGAAAAGAGTGGGAACGAGCAGGGCAGCCTTTTCCTTGAAGCTGTGGGGAGGGCCTTAAGAAGATCAAGAAAGGCCGAGGACCCGTACCCTCCAGCCCGGACTAAAATCAAAGACGCTAACAACACCCGATGTCGGGCAGAAGGTAATGCCGGAGCTCTCATGCGCTGCTCATGAGCAGCTAGTTTGGTCCAAACCCCTTGGAGAACTGTTTGATGGCTGTTTCTAAAGTTAAACATCTGGCCTGTGACCCAGTAATTGCACCCTTAGATACTTAACCAAAAAGATATGAAAACATATGTTAAAAAAGACTCATACAAAAATATTTATATGCAGCCTCATTCATAAAAACCTAAAATTGGAAGCAGCTTTAATGTCCATCAACAGAATTGGTTAATGGTATAAAAAAGAATAAACCACTGCTATTCACGACACTTTAAATGCATCTCAGAAACATCCCATTAAGCAAAAGAGGCCAGATGTGACAGAGAACATACTGTAGGATTCCAGTTACACAGATTACAAAACCCAAGAACACACACGCTATATATATATGATGCCAGACGTCAGAGAGCGGCTGCCTAGGGTGGAGGGTTAGGGGAAGAGGAAGAGAATTATCTGGAAAGGGGCCCAAGGAAACTTTCTGGGTGAAGAAAATGTTCACTGTCTTGTTTTGCACCCAGAAGAAGATAGCCATCTATAAGCCAAGCCAAGGAGAGACGCCCTCAGAAAAAAATCACTTCTGCTGACACCATGATTTTGGACTTCTAGCCTCTCTAAGTATGAGAAAATAAGCTTCTGTTGTTTAAGCCTCACCAAAAAAAAAAAAAATTCACATACTTAAATATATCTTGTTTTGGGTGATGGTAGATGGGTATACACAGTCACCAGACTGATGGAACTGAACACTTGAGATCTGTGCACTATATTGTGTGTTAATTATACCTCAATAGAAACATACCTCATAAGAATGTCAGAGCATATATTGCGAGATTCTGAGATAAACAGGAAGGAAAATGCGGGAACTCAAATGCCATGGCTCAAATCTTAGAAAAGTAAGACACCTCAGTCATTTCCTGAGCTTCATGCATCAGTGATTTGAGTGCAAGGTTAGAAGAAGCTTAGAGCAGCCACTTTAAGGAATGTGACAGGAAATTAACAAGAGAAAACAAAAGTATTAGTGAGCAGAAGTGAGGGCCGGGCTGGAGCGGACGGTGTGACCAAGCTGCTGTGGAAGCAGTCAGCGTGGTTTTGTGATGAAGGGTGAATAAATTTGATAGCTGCTACTTGGGAAGTCAGGGAGAAAATTGGAGCCTAGGGTATCTGTGTCTTTCTGGAACTCTTCTCAGGAGAGGTGAGGTTTGAACTTTGCCTCAAAGAGTAAAGTGGCAACTTAGTAGACAGAGAAAGTGCAGGTAGAATATATTGCGTTGAACAGAATGTATTATTAAAATTAACTCCACTTGTTTCTTTTTGCTTTCTTTAATTTGATTACTAGAAAATTTTTAATTATATATATTCAATATATATAACTCACATATTTCTTTTGACAGTGCTAGCCTTGAAGCATGGAGAGAAGTTAAACTCATTGCCATAGTCGAGGCAAAAGATAATGAAGTTCTGGACTCGTGCAATGGCAGGAGGGGAAAGGGAGCATTAAAGCTCAAGAGAGATTTCTTAGGATAGAAATGACGGGCCAGGGTCAGTGATTACATTTGGTGGGGCAAGGATTACGGAGCGAGACACATCAGAGATTGCTCTAAAATGTCCGATTTGGATAATATTGGTTGGGATGGGATGCTATAGACCACCTTAGAGAAAACACAGGAAAAAAGAAGCAGATTTGTTAGGGGTTTAGGAAGAAAGAGGGTAATACCACATCTTGAGTTTCAGGCCCTTGATTTGAATGTCTGCAAACATGAAAGAAATTAAGACCCAGAGAGGTTACTAACTTTGTCAAAGATCAGTCAGCTAGAAAGTAGTAGAACCAGGATTTAGACCCATACCAGTGGTGGTTCTAAATGATTTAAAACTTCGGGAAGGGCCAGTGAACAAATGATAGTTTGGGTTCTGTAAGTAGTGACGGGTGTGCTTATTCTGAGCCACATTGCGAGAATGCTGTATACCGAATGCTGTATACCATAGTTATAGTTTGCTATAAGAACTGACAGACTAGCCAGGAATACAATAATCAGAAATGGCAGGATTCATTTGGAGGTGAATGATTCTTAACTAAGTGCAGGATTACAAAATCTGTGCCATTTTGTACAAACAGCTCCAAATAAATATGTGTAAAGGAGAGCGCCTGTAGTAAACGCTAAATAAGTAATAACTGTTGTTTTGTTTCCTATCTTAGAGGTATAAAGGCTGTGAAGTTGAATCTGTATTATAACAAGGACAGGTCCTATACATGTTTTTTTTTAATATTTAGAAATCATACGTTGTTTTCTTTGCATTTTCTTCTCTTTTAAAATTTGAAGGATAGGAAAAATTCCAGTTAACTGAGACTTCTAGTTATACGGGTTGGATTTTCCTGGTAATATTGATATATTTTGGTGATATGATCTATGTTTCAGACAATGTAAACTTCCACTGAAAAGTAACCATATAAGAAACCATTGGTATGAGCATTTTAAGAATGAGTGTTTTCTAAAAAAAAAAAAAAATTGCTATGAAACCAAAACCAAAGGTCGTTGTGGCACACAGCAACTGGGAATGGTATGACCCGTTTTAAAACAAAGACTCTGGACTGTGGAGTGAGCGGCAGGCTTGCACACAACAGCATATTTTATAAACAGCCATAAACCAAAGATTAGTCTTAAAAGGAGAACATTGTTGTAAAGACAGTTTGTTTATCTATCCAATTGGTCTTTTCAGCCCCACGTAAGTTACCTGTCAGTCTGGAGGAGCATATATTTAAATGCCAAAGACAGCAGTACAATACTTTAGTGCACCGAGTCACTTATCACAGCACTATATAGGTAATCTTGGGCACAGGTCTGCGTTTAATTAGTAAATTAGTATCTTCAGAATCACAATGCCCGTGAATAAATCCAGCAATAGAGTTGACCTTAATGACATTGTCAATGTTGAGAAACCTTACTTATTTTCAGATGGGTGTACCTATTTTCAGTGTCCTGTCTCTTCCTAAATTTTACCAAATTGATATTTCAAACTGATGTTTCAATCACTTCTATTTAGAACTAAGTAGAAAAAACAAAATTAGAAGTATTCAGCTTCAAGAAACTTATTTTAGTGGCTTTAAGACGGTGGAAACAGTTGCCCTAGGTTTGATCAAGAGGCTTACATTCACGTACTAAGTTAAACTCATTGTTGGTAACTGCCTGATTCAGGATTTTGAGAAATTTGTAGGGCCTTATTGGTGCCCAAGAGTGCCATATATATTAATAGCAGCTGTTAAGGTCACAGACCGCGGGTGGGCGTGCGGGGATGGGAAGGGAAGTAATGAGGGCTTCATATAGCCCAGCTCTAAGGCATGGCTTTGCTGATTCTGCTTAAGTCAGACAGTCATTTTTTTAAAAAAAACTATCATTTACTGATCATCCTCTATCAGTTACAAATTGTGCCAGGTATTATTTCATTGAATTTCATTCTTCTTGAACCTCAAGAGGTAGTAGCTATTAGTCCACATTTTCTACATTAGAAAAATGAGACTCAGCCTCAAGCCCAAGTTGACCAGACTCCCAAGACATTGCTTAGTTTGTGCACCTCCGTACTGTTGAGAATCGAGTGGCAGGACTCACCTGCATGATGAGATATTTTGGAACACCGTTGACCCTTGCACAAGGTTGGGGGGGGTTAGTCCGAGTACAATTTATGGTCTGTGCCTGCAGTTCCTACACATCCACGGATTTAGTAACCACTGACCATGGAGTACTGTAGTATTCACTGCTGGAAAATATATGCATATAAGTGGACCCAAGTGGTTCAAACCTGTTGTTCAGGGGTCAACTGTATAGCCAATAATGTGTGTTACACTCACATGAACTAAACACTTTTCTGATATTTACAACATAATGTATCAAATCAATTTAAAATATTAATTTTGAAGAAATTTCTGCAAAGCGTTTTGACAAGTTTTCAAGTATATGCCTCTGAATAAAGGTTTAAGTAAGCTTTTTGACGTGGGAATCAAGTCTCTCGATATTTTTAGGAGAGCATCGCAATAATACAGTAATGATGACGTTTTGTTTGACACCATCAGAAACAATTGTTTATAAAAAGAAACAGGGATATAATAAAAGAGAAAAGAAATAGTGAAAATCCAGTATATTTGTGTTTTAGCCTAGTTTTCCATATCGAATGAATGCCATAAATATTTGTGACTTCAACCCAGTGTATTTGTTAAAATTTCTGAAGATTTTTCTCAAGGGTTTGAGATGGGTACTAGAGAAACAGATAGAGGAAAAGGAGTGCTGAAGCTTTATCTCAGAATTGAATTGTTTGTGTGATTTAATATTTAAAAGAAAGTTTATTTATAGTTTACTTCCAGATAGTCCCAAATGTTAATGTTTTATTTATTAATAAGGAAAAATATTGAGATTCATATTTCACACATCATTGAAATGATTGTACTTAAGCAGAAACTCTTTTCACATTTGTCATTATTTATTACTCTTTATTTTTTAGAGCTGAAAACATCTTGTTTTTCAGTAATAAAAATAGATTAACTACAATAAAATAACAACTAAAATGAATTCTTCTTAAGAACCTTTAGCTCAATATATTTTCCACTTCAAGCACAGAAAAGTATTTTAATTCACAAACAGACATAGTTTTGAACATGCTTCCTTCTCCATTTATGACTTGAAATGCTTTCTCACAATTTATACAAAGCCCCATAATTTTTTATTACAACAAACTTGACAGTTCAGTTTGGTTATGTGAGGCTAGAAATTTACATTCTTTCGTATGCCTTTTATCAATCTTTCAAAATGACTTGTCATGTCGAATTGATTCTTGTAACATGTAGATTTCTTTTCTTTTCAGAATTGCAATTTACCACAGCTTTATTATTTATTTATTCATTAATTTATTCTCCATTTTATTCCAGAGAGGATATTCACAGGAAGGATTTACTTAAGGATTGTTTTCATTTGGTATGCATTGCTTCATGCATTTATTTATTGCTTTCTCAACTAAATTGTATTTATGAAACTTGTGCTTTATTAGTTCCTTGCTTTAGAAATGAAGGAGGCATCTTTAAGCAAATGAATTCTCCCTAGCCACTCTGTAAAGAATTATTTAAAATGCTGAAGCATTTCATTGAGCCATTTATAGATGCTATTATGTATTTTAACTCAAACGCATAGTAAAATATATTATTTTTGCCTTTCTGATAATAATTTCAAGTGACTCATATAGATAAAACTTTAATTTTAAGTGACAAACAACTATTAATACACCTAAATTTGGTTACATTTTTTCTTCCTTTTTCTCTTTCTCTACCTGCCACTGCCCTGGTAACCCTCCCTTCCCACAAGATTTGGTAGTAAGAAAGTAAGCTTCTCAATAAAACTTATTTCAAAAAGGAAAATCTTCACAGTGCAATTGCAGATGGTAAAACGGTTTATTCTGTTCACAGACACAGAGCATGTTTCCTTTTTTAAAATGACTTTACAGATAGGCCCTAAATCTGGCTGTCTTTACCCCATTTTATCTTGCCAACTTCTGCCAAACTTGACACTAACACGAACTTTTTAATTCTTGCTTTTAGAACTGCAATTTTTACCTTCTAAACAAATGATAAGAAAAAGCCCTCATTATTGAGGAAACAAGTTTATGTTTAAAACTGGTCAACATAAACATGTAGTAAAATTACATTGAACACACACACACACACACACACACACATACACACACACACACACACAACCAGGAACACAGATAAAACTGGGGAAGTCTGACTAAGAAAGCTGGATGTATTGATTTTGGAAGATGTCATCACCGGGGGAAATTGAGTAAAGGGTACATGGATGATCTCTATATTGTTTCTTAAAGCTGCATGGGAATCTACAATGTCTCAATAAAATTTTCAGTTACCAGAAAACAAAACAAAACACAACTGATCGGCAAACATTTTCTTAGAGGGCCAGATGGTAAATATTTGCGGCTTTTATGGGGACTGGAGGTGCTAATCCATTGTTGTAGTAAAGAAGCAGTCGAATGTAAACGAGTGGGCGTGGCTGTGTTCCCTTGAAATTTTATTTATAGAAAAGGGCACTGCACACTTGCTCTCTGCAGATCTCAGGTTTAAAGAAACACAAGCTTTTAATATTCTATCTGTTGCTCCCTTCCAGAAAAAAAAATGGTAACAAAAGCTAATTATATATTTATTAATTTTTTTGCTTTCTTTAATTTTAATTTTTTATTGAAGAGTAGTTGATTTATAATATTATATTAGTGTGAGCTACAACATAGTGATTCAATATTTTTATAGATTATACTCCGTTTAAAGTTATAACAAAATAATGGTTATATTTCCCTGTGCTGTACAATATATCCTGTTGCTTATTTATTTTATACGTAGTAGTTTGTACCTCTTAATCTCCTACCCCTATCTTGCCTCTCCCCACTGGTAACCACTAGTTTGTTCTCTATATCTGTGAGTCTGTTTTATTTTATGTAACGCTGTAATTTGAAGCTGATCTCTGTCTTTATAATTTTCTTAATTTGCATAAGTATTTATATGTAAAGTATACATATACACTTCATTTTATTTTAAATATTCTGCAAAGCATTGCTTTGGTATAATGTTTCTTTTTTTAAATAAGTTTATTTTATTTATTATTTTTGGCTGCGTTGGGTCTTCGTTGCTACGCGTGAGCTTTCTCTAGTTGCGGCGAGTGGGGGCTACTCTTCGTTGCGGTGCGCGGGCTGCTCATTGCGGTGCTTCTCTTGTTGTGGAGCACGGACTCTAGGCGCGCGGGCTTCAGTAGTTGTGGCGCGTGGGCTCAGTAGTTGTGGCTCACGGGCTCTAGAGCGCAGGCTCAGTAGTTATGGTGCATGGGCTTAGTTGCTTCGCGGGATGTGGGATCTTCCCGGACCAGGGCTCGAACCCGTGTCCCCTGCAATGACCGGCAGATTCCTAACCACTACGCCACCAGGGGAGTCCAGTATCATGTTTCTGGATATTGGGAAATCAAAATAAATTTACTTGTCTTAAGAAAGTAAGAAATCCTTTTTAGACAGAGCACTATATAAAAGGAAGAAATAACATGAACTTTCTCTCCTAAAATTCTCATCTCTAAACACGAATAGTAAACAGTTAAAAGAGTAAGGCTCTAAGCTGAAAAATAGCCATTTTCTTTACTTTTGCTTCTGTTTATCTCTTCTGGCCAAGAGTTGAATTTCCTCTGGAAGAGTTTAGGCTGGGTTCGATTACTCTCCCTTTTGGAGTGTGATGAAGCATTGCTGTAAGCAGAATTAAGTCAGAGTGCACTCAGGCCTACGTTTCAGACAGTGTTCAGAAAATCCACTATACAAGGTATTTGTTCAGTAGATTTTACATTTACTCTGTAGGGCTTTGGGTTAACTTTGCTTTCTCCCCATTCCACCACATCCTGAGCTTAGCTTTAAACATTCAGGTTCAGTTTCCCGTCAATACCAAATTCTTTCTCCCAGTCTGTTTCTTTTTCCTTCTGCTTCTTCATCTGCTTTTAATGTGAGTAGCTTGTGTGGAAAAATACCTTGAATGTGGGATTTAAAAAAAGAAAAGAATTTGCTTTCGAAAGACATGTGTATTAAGTTTCACTGGGTTGCTGTGGAGTGTTCCCGAGACAGACTTTGCAATTTAAAAGAAGAGGCAAATACAAGCTCCTCCAGACCCTGGTGTGTAAAAAGAACTGTTTCAGTAACCACAGTTCAACAGAAACATAGGCCAGTCCTGTGTCGGTTTCCAGAATGATTAGCGTGGTTAGAGCCGAATAAGGTTAATATGATGAAATCTTGTGATTTTTAAGTGATTTTAAAAGATGAAAGACATTGCTGAAGATATTTTGAAAATTCTATGCACGTCCCTCTCTTCTACCCTACCCTTCATTTAATGTGTTGCTAAAGGTAATCATTTTATTCTACCTCTTAATTATCTCCTGAATCTGACCCTGCATCTTTATCCCCACTTCCAGGGCTTTCATTTATGTGCTCAATACAAATATTTACGGCAGATACATACTAACTCTCATCACCTCCCACTCAGCCACACACACTCCACACCTATCCTCCAAGCTGCTTCCAGAATGGTCTTCATTAATCCATCGCTGGCCTTGTCATTCGTTTGCTTAAAACCATTCAGCAGCTCCCTGTTGCTAATACAACAGTGTGCAGATTTCTGCAGTCGGTGCAGAAGGCAAAGCCCATCAACATCTCCCTCCTCCCTGTCTTTGCCACTTCATTTTCTGTCTCATTTGCTGCCGTCCCGCCCCACCCCAGCACCCACCCCAGCACCCACCCACACCCTTTATGCTCCAGCTGATCTGAGCTGTTGCTTCATTCCACTCCGCCTCACCTCCATGCCCTTGCATTTCCCCAGTTTCCCGTAGGTTCTTTGCCTGAAATTGGCGTTGCTCGAGACAAGCATTACATTATCAGAAAAGCCTTGTGTGAACCTTTCAGAATTGAGGCTGTTTTATCTCTTACTCTTTGCATGTTTCTGTACTCAAGAGTGGGAGGGCAGTATAGTATAGTAGGAAAAAAACCTTTGGAGTCAGACACAGTGGAAGCTCCAAAAGGGCGGAAGAGTACTTACCTCATCATCGAACTACTAGTACCAGGCATGTACCTGAAATATTGTAGGAGTTTATTGCATATGTGTGGAAGGGAGGAAGGAAGGGAGGAGGTGAATGTGTCTTACTCTTTGGAATTGGGTAGGATAACAGCCCAAGAGGCCTTTCTAAACATACTAAGGGTTTAAATGAAGACCCCCTTCTGGAGTATTGCTATAATGAAGGAATGAATATCTAAAGGGAATTTCTAACCATTCAGTAAGTTACATAGGAAACTGTAAGAGTTAATTTCAGAAATAGCAGTGGAGTCATCGTCAAGTGGATCCATGATGTTAACAACATAGAAAATTTAGTGAATCTGGAAGAGAATATATAAATTTGGGGAATATATTTTGTATTAACATCAATAGCTATGGTTATCATGCACATAAATAATAGCACTTATTTTTTTCCAGTTTCAACTATCTTCACAGTTTCTCAACAATCTATATCACCAAAATATCCTAACATGTAAACATTTCTAAACCATTATCAACATGGCTAAAACCTAACTCAGTATTTTTTTAACTGATGTATCCCTCATGCAATGGTAGGTGCTCAATAAATACGTGTGGAGTGAATGAATGACCATTACCAATGAGTCTGCTCAGCTCCAGACGTAAAAAGATGGCCATCACTTCACAGCCAGGTTGCTGCCACAGGTCCTTGTACCTTGGAAGAGCATCCAGGTTAATCTTCCTCTGGCCTCTCTCCTCTCCCTTCCAAGGGACCTCTGCATGGCTTCCCAAATCAAGTACAGATTCTCCCGCTTGGACTTAAAGCCATCAGTTGTCGCCACTTGGTCTATCCAGAACTCTCTCCTACTTGCTTTTCCAAACCAGTGTCACTACTGATCTCGACAGGCTTCCTTGTGACCCACACCTTGACTTTCCTAAATCTTTGCTTCTCCCTTCAAGTTTAGCTAAAGGTTAGCCTACACTTTGGTTTGAAGGGGTTAGTTTGAAGCCTTCGAAACTAACCCCTGCACGAAGCAAATGTTTCCTCCTTCCGTTTCCTCATACAGTTTGAATGTATTTGTTTGTTCGTTGCACTCGCCTGAGATTTGTGTTCTAGCTGCATCAGGTGTGTCAACTCAAGAAAATGCATCAACTCCTTTAGGCCAATAAACTTATCTTCTCCTTCTGTATCTCCACATTGAACATTACTGAACATTACTTGAACATTACTGGGTAAATAAAATGTGGACTTGTGACTTGCCAGCAGTGAACCGTTCTTGGGTCAAGAAAGAATAAATTTATGAAAATGAAGCTGTCAGTTGTATGCAGGAGAGACTGTAGTGGAGAGAGTCAGTAGGCAAAGATGTCAGTGCAGAGGTTTTCACAGGGCTTATACCTAGTCAACAGGCAAGGGTTTTTATCAAATAACTGAGAGGTAGGGAGGAAGGGTGATAAATCAGGGTCTAGGTAGGGTGACGCAATGGCGATCCAGGGGAAAATACAAAACCAAGGTACAGTTTGAATGAACTAACAACCAACTTGATGATGAAGTATAAACTAAGAGTCAAAACTATCACCAAATTTTCGAGGAGAAAATGGTGATTTCAGTGGAAGAATGGAAAGGTTGAGAAAGAGGATTTGGGCTGGGCAAGGTGTATAGGAGGAGAAGGGTGAACCTAGTTTTGGACAGATTAACAATGCATGGGGAGAAGGCAAGACACAGGTTTTCCAAATTCAAATTCTTTTCACATTTAGGTTGTTAATATGTAATATTGAGCAGAGTTCCCTGTGCTATACAGTAGGTCCTTGTTTATTATCCACTTTAAATAGAGCAGTGTGTACATGTCAATCCCAAGAATTTGAAAAAGAATAGATACATGTATATGTATAACTGAATCACTTTTCTGTACACCTGAAACTAACAAAACATTGTTAATCAACTATACTCCAATATAAAGTAAAAAGTTAAAAAAAAAAGAAATAGGTTTCCTTTAAGGTGTTTTGGAATAAGAATAATGACATTACATTGGCTACAATGGATTTTTTTCAGTTGTATCCACAGATTTGAAAACTCTTTTCCCCCCATAAGAATGTGCTGTCAAGACTCATTTTCATGGATCATACTTTACCCTGATCTTTTAAAATCACATTAGTTTATTTTAAAGCAAGATTGTTAGGGTACTCCGGTACAAAGTAAGTTAATTGAAACATTCATACTAGTATAATTTTGTTGTAATTCTCATTTCAAATTTAATGAGTCGGTGCCTGCTGCAAAGGAAGGGGCACACTGGGCGCTAACTTCCCTGTGAAAAGGCAGAGGGGCAGAGGATGAAATCTTGGTTCTTTTGAGAAAATTGCATGCTGTTGAGGTTTGTTTTTGCTGTGGCTGTTTCTGTTGCTTTAAACAGGATCTAACGATGCTTGAGGACCATTAGGGGACAGAAATCAAATCTTAATCCGTCTGGATGTATTTTTCTGTTTTAAAAAAGAAAAGGTTCAACTTCACTTTAAAGCTTAGGGAGTTTAATTAAAGTAAGTAGAGACAAAAGTACTCTTTTGAGAGCTGTCATTTCTCTTTCGTGCGACACTATTAATAATGTCGTGTAATGCTATTTTGGAAGTTTGGTTCTTTTGCTGTCTTTTGTCTTGTTCTGACTCTTTTCTCCATTCTAAATGAAAGAGGAATAAAGCACTTAAAGGAAGGTGCTATCCTAAATTCCCTGTCTTCTGGTGCACCACATTATCTGTGACCTCAGCAGTAATTCTTTGAAGAAATAACGCCCCCCCCCCCCGAGCTCTCTTTTTTCTTCCCCTTCCTCTTTTATTGTGAGTCTCTTCTCCCAACAACATTTGCAGGGTTCTTCCCAAAGAATTATTTTTTCCCCAATTAGGATAAACACTAGATCATGATGTGAGCGTTTCATTGTGAGTGTAACTTCCCTTTGTGACAGCTGCGTTAGATCTGCTCAGTTATAAATCTTCGTATTTCTGACTGCCTTGAAATCAGAAAGTGTTTTCATTCTGCTGGTTGTGTGAGCAGCAAGCGTGAAGGGTGGCATGACAGACGTCACAGCCTCTTCAGCCAACTTACCTGCCTTAACCCAGCGCCAAGGCAAATGTTTACGGCTAAACTTCATGATTCCGCTTTGATTGCTAATTATGGGTGGTACCTTTTTGAATTTAAAGAGTGGCTCTGCGGTCACTTTCCATTTTTACGTGTGCAGTAATGTGCAGTGTATAACTTAGATTTCACAATACTCATTGTTTGAAAGTTAATTAGTGTTCTTTGTTAAGAATGTCTGCTGCTTTGCTTGAAGAATCATTTAATTGCATCTGTCTTTCTCGCTCGATTTTGGTGGGTGCTTTTTAAGTCAAATTACGTATTTAAAGTGTGTAATCGCATTGACATGCAAAACGCCGATTAGTAAACATGTTAATGTAAACCATACTTGTACTCTGTTCTCATACTCGGTTTTTGGATCATGCATTCAGGGAAAAATCAAAATTATCCATTATTTTAAGATAACAGGAAAGAAGTAAGAAGTTATAATGGGAAGCAGATATACTATTTTGTTTTGAATATAATATGTGAAATTGTTTGACCCTATTTTGATGCCCTCACAAAAATAGAAACATGGCAGTATATGATGAAAGTAAGAAATTAAAGAGATAACAGTTCTTTATAAACCAGAAGGCCATTAACTTTTAATAATGCTGTCTCAAATATTTTTCAGTAAATTGTGGTGATAATCAAAGATGAGCCTGTGGGATTGTGCTTTGTAGTACTGTTTGATTTGATAACTCTAATGATCCATTAAAAATGTTAGAAAAAATACCGTATGCTTACATTAACAACTATTATGAGTTTGTAAAAATAACCTGCCAGCCCCAAGTTATAGTATAAGGACAGGAAGGAAAAACAATAGGATCTAGGATCTTGTATTTTTTTTAATCATTTCTTTTAGAGATTTTTTTTTAAACCTAACATTTTTGTTTCTTAGCATGAAAGAGATAAACTGGCTTCAGAAAATTTAAAAAGGAGACAAAACACTGCCTACATACTAAAAAATGTTAAACTCTTTGTAAAACTGAAAATAACACCCAAATTATTTTTTCATCTATGTTCCCCATTTAAAATGCTGCGTAGTTTCCTTATTAAAAAAGAATGCTTCTGTTTGTGCTGCTGGGTTTTGGTCTCTACACCAGTCTTTACTAGGTGGCTCTCCATCCCCGCACTCAGAATAAAACAAGCTGTTTTTCCATTTAATAACGAGTTTCTACAGACCTATGTTAAAGCTAACGTTTCCTCTTCATTTTCTTCTTGACAACATGCCTGAAAGAAAACTGACAAAAATAATTATTCCCCTGTAAATTAGTATGAAAAGCTTTGGAGTCATACTCTGTGACCATTGCCGGAGTTCTCAATTTCTCAGAACTTTTTTCCCCCCTGCTTGTGAAATAGGAATAAATACTGACAGTTTAAGGTGGCTGTGAGATTAAATAATGTATATTGAGCACATAGCGTAATAGTTTAATAAGCTTTAGTGAGTATAAATTTCCTTTGTGCATTTTTCTCTCCATTGTGCAACCCCTCTTTGGCATTTAGGATCTATAAGTTTACATTGAGGCTAGATTTTTAGTAACTTCTTTCTGGAATTACTGGGTAAAACTAATTTACTTATAGCTAGCAAAAAAAAAAAACGTAAAATAGAGGGAACATATGTAGTTTCTTTTTTTTTTTTTTAACGTGAAGAGCATTATCTTTTAAGCACACAATATTTTTTAGTATCAGCTGTAAAGGAATTGTTACAGAGTGGATATGGACGTGTTGGAATGCTTTAAAAATATCGATCCTAGCTAATGGAGAGAATGTTTTTAAAGTGAACTATTGCCATTCCTTCAGTCAACCACATACAGTAGAAAAAATTCAAGTAAACAGTAGAAAAGGCAAGCTCTTCCTTATAGAACTAATGAGAAGTGCAGTGATCTGCCATATGGGGAAATAGAATTGCGAAAACCCTTTTCTACATGTGCATTATTCCCTAATGTCTAGAACCAGGTAAGGAGACTCTAATTTTAAATGTGCAGTTATCCAAACAAGATGAATGTGCTGTGCACTGCTGAATAAGAATGTCGATCTTAATGTTAATATTTTTATTCTCCTTTATAATAGACATATAGTTGGCAAAAGCCATGTCTGTGAGGTCCCTAAAGACCACAGATCACTCAGGAGAGATGTAGCCAGATTTCTCTTACATCAACTATGTAGATACTGCCCAAGGGAGACACATCCCAGAATAAGCCCCTTGCTGTTGTCCTTTGTAACGTTTTTGATCACTTGTTTTATCTTGAGAAGATTTGTATTTTGTAAAACTCAACGTGACAAGGCATAACAGCAGTTGAGACTTTAGCAACCGAAGCTTTAAACTGTGTGTGTATATATGTACGTACACACACACACACACACACACTTAAAACACTATAGGATTTTAGAATTTTCTTTAAACTGGAAAAAAGACCTTAGAAATCATAATCTACCCCTTAATTTTATAGGTAAAGGGAACCAAGACTGAAGGAGTAGAATGTGTTAATGATAGAGCCAGGATTAAAATATGTTGGCTTGTGTTCAAAGCAAAAAACAAACAAAAAATATGTATATATAAAATATCAATATAAGAATTTTTTTTTACCTGTATCTTTCTAATCTATATATAAGTAAGATTCTTTTATGAGTCTGGGTGTTTAGTAAATGAAGTTGAGTTGTCTTTGATGTGCTTGAGTTTCAGAAATTTTGAAATTATTTTTCAGGACCCTAGGTTCCTCTTTAAAAACAAATTAGTAATTATATTTAAAAAAATGAAACATATACTTTTGCGGCACAATCCCAGCCAACGTTCAGTAGTTAGTGTGCACTGCAGCCACATCCAGCTGTGTTTTCCTTACTAGGCAGGTAATGTGCTTGCTTACTGAAGAAGGCTTCGTGAGCTATGTATATTTGACACATACTTTGCATATATTATAACAGTGATTTACTAAAAGATTTGGGTAAAAGCAGATATATTCAAGACTACTTGCAAATGGCAATACAGCAGATCCAAGTAGTTTTTTTATCGATAAGTAAATTCTAATAATCCAAGTTTCACCTCACTTTTAAGAATCAGTATGGTTTTCAGCAGAAGGACATATTTATTGTAAACCCCAAGCAGTCTTTGTGAAACCTGATAAAGATTTGTGAAAACAGCCTGCAATAAAAATCACACACGCTTCATATAACACTGCTTGATAGCTATCACTTGCACCATTAAGAACTAAACGACAAAGGATGTAATTTCAGTTCTGGCATGCAATATTAATCGAAAGCCTTTAAAACATCTTGCTGATGGGAACTATGACTGTGACATTGAAGAATTATGAGCTGAAGACATCTATCTTAATCAGATTTTCAAAGTAAATGCCGTAAAACATAAAGTTGTTTCATTCATCTTTACATTTTCACGTGTTTCCGTGGGAACATCATTTCCTAGTGTGTTGCTTTAAATGCAAAGAATACAATTCAGTACTTAAAGTATGAGTTCAGTCTACAGGATCGAAATACATTTTAGCCAGCCGCCCTGCAAATACAGGGAATTATTTCTCTAATAATGTACGTTTCTTTCCATCTTTTATGCTAGTGATACGTTATCCTAAGAAAACACTCTAATTGAATGATATTAAGAGACACTATAGTAAAATAATTAGGTGTATATTTGCCTTTATAAATTTAGAAATGAGAAGAGAATGTTTTTAAAGACATCCCTGTAGAAGGAAATTACCTTATGGGCATACTCACACATAAACATCTTCTCTGGCCTAAAAAAAAAGGATTAAAATAATTTTATTGCTTTATTTGAATAAATGGGTAAAGTCTGGAAATTAAGAGACATTATCTCTTCTAATCCCCACATTTCACCCCCATTTTAGAGTTGAGGAATCAGAGAATTTGGAACATGAAATTGATTTGCTCAGAGTTGCACAGTTACTAAATTTCAGACAGGGAGCTTGAACCCAGGTGTTAGGGACTGAATGTTCGTGTCCTCCCCTACCCCCAAATTCGCATTTCCCTAACCCTAAGCCCCCCCCATAACTGTATTTGGAGATAGGCCCTCTAACGAAGTAACTAAGGTTAAATGAGATGGTAAGGGTGAGGCTTGATCTGATAGGATTAGTGTTCAGATAAGAAGAGCCACCAGAGAGCTCTCTCTCCAGCCCTGTGAGGACACAGGAGGGTTCTCTTCCTGCTAGTCAGTAATAGAACCCTCCCGGGAAAATGACTCTGCTGGACCTCGATCTGGGACTTCTAGCCTCTAGAGCCGTGAGAAAGTCAACTCCCGTTGCTAAGGTCACCCCATGTGCAGTATTTCGTTATAGCAGCACGAGCAGACTAATAGTCCAGATCTTTCTTATTCTTCTCTGCTGTAAATCTATTGCTTACTTACCTCTTCTATGGAAAATTTTAATCAACTGGCATTAAAAAATCTGTAGACTCATGAAATAAAAGATCAGAAGATCTGTGAGAGGGTATCTCGGTCACCAGCTTCTTTTTAAACCTCTATTCTGAGAGGAAGGCTTCTAGAGGCAATTAGCATCCTATAGGAAGACACAGGCTTCCAGCCTGAACAAATCATGCTTACCATTTTTCAAGGTGCAACAAAGCCTCAGAAAATACATATCGTTGATCTCCCAAACAATAACAGCGCCTCACTTTGCAGTTTATGGAACACTTTCCTATGCATGATCTCATTTTGATACTGGTTTTCATTATATCTCCCAGATTTAGTATTCTTTTCACTCTACCATCCTGCTCTCCATTGGTGCTCAGTCATTAAAGCAGCCGAAAAATGTTTATTGGGAAGAGGCTTTTAGTGTTATGCATACACACACACACACACACACACACACACACACACACGTTATCCCCAAATTAATAATGACAGAGAAGGGAATTCAGCAAGTATGCATATGTCAGCTTAAACTATGACTCTATTTCCTTTTTAATCAAAGAGCATCATAGCATGGTTTCCACTTAACAGATCACCCTCATTGCAAATGCCAAGAATGGGAAGGATTCAGTGGGTTCCATTCGGTCCATGTTGCTTCTAGGTAATGTTTAATGTTTGTGATAACACACATCTCTGCTTAGAGGCCATAATATGATTGGAAGGAAACTAAAAATTTGATTCTATTTCTATGTAAGACATGGACAGACAATGTGGACTCAATAAACTGTCAGATAACAAATATGACATCAAACAATATGCTAAGGAAGAAGATCAATGGCAAAATTAATATTTGACGTGGGGGGGGACCAGAGCAGCAGGGTTGCTGGGTACTTTCTCTGTATTCTCTAGTCACTTATTTTTCCTATAGTTCCGGAAATATTTTAAAAAATAAAAATTACGGCTTCCCTGGTGGCGCAGTGGTTGGGAGTCTGCCTGCCGATGCAGGGGACGCGGGTTCGTGCCCCGGTCCGGGAAGATCCCACATAACGCGGAGCGGCTGGGCCCGTGAGCCATGGCCACTGAGCCTGCGCGTCCGGAGCCTGTGCTCCGCAACGGAGAGGCCACAACAGTGAGAGGCCCGCGTACCGCAAAAATAAATAAATAAAATAAAATTAGAAAAAGGTTCAGGTAAAGTAGGCTGAATCTTTTTCCCATAATTGATTAATTAGCTGTAATTTTTTAAATGTATTATAATTGTCATCATAACTTTTCAAAAACAGGTCAGTTTTATTTAAGTTTGAAATTTCCATTCTGACTTTTTACATAGCTGTTTTCACAAGAAGTTTTAACAATTGAAATCTGAAGTAAATTGAAATTTGGTATAAAATGATTTTAATTATATGTACCTTAAGATGTTACTAGTTACAACATAAGGTAACAGTGTTTTATTTAGAAAAAAAATTATTTTCAGTATTTATAACATAAGATAATATGGTAGAGTATTTATGATAAGAATTAATATGGTAGAGTTTTCGTGTTTACATTTGAAGTGAAGTAATTTTTTTTACTATATGTCCCTTAAATGTTTTACGTGTATAACTTAAGATACTATGATGAGGTTTTTTAATTACCTTAAATTTTTAATATTTATAACATACACTAATATGTTTCAAGAAAATATTGTATAGTGCCTGAAATAAAGCTAAAAGCTTTAGAATTCACTGCATGACCCATCTGCCCCGCCACCAGCACTATTCTTTGAGGAGGAGAAAAACTGAGGCTCAGAGGTTAGTTGGTTTATATGTGGTTATGTTTAGTTGGATAAAGCAAGTACTCAACCCTACGTCTCCTGTTTCCTTTTCTAGTACTTTTCCTTCTATACCAGACATTTTCTTTGTGATAAAGAATACGTTATCTGAATAGCATAACAAATTCTGCATTACTTGGGACATTCAATTCACTTTTCTTATTCTTTATAAGCCACTTATCACATAGTAATAGCTTTTAGTTGCCTTCCAGCCTATTCTTATCCATATTCCAAAATGTGCTTTATTTATATCATACCATATACTCCATTTCAAGTCAGTAAAATTTAATTGCACTAAAATCAAATGTCCATTAGGAAATCAGAGAGGAGAGAAAAGCGTCTGTTGATTGTATGTCAGCAGTTCTTCCTTGTCAAGATTGGGATAGATTTTTCCTTTTTTGCTTACTCTCTCAGGTAAAATATTTTTTAAATGGGTAGAAGGATATCCTGAAACATATACTGAGACATTCAAAAGGTATTTAGATCCATTTTTCTATGCATATGTAAGTTTTATGTATGCTTCTGTAAAAAAAAAAATGGTTATGGAAAACTAAGAATTCTGTAGAGGATAATGTGTCTGTGGCATTATTGGCGTTAAGTATATTGAAAGAGGAACTACTTTAACCATTTCCATTTGCTTCCACCCACTAAAGTAGGTTAGGGTGCTTGACAGTAACAAAAAAGAGAATAGCAGAGATAATTCATATGACATGAAAGAGAGATGAATAAATTTACGTTCTCTATAATTTGACAGCCATTTGTGTGATATTGGGAACTTTGTAGAAAGCTGTTTAAGTAGCTCCGAAGAAAACTCTATTCTCGCCTTCCGGAATTCCCACTGAATGTATATTGAGCCTTCTTTCATTCTTTTTTTGTCTTTGAATTACTCTTTCATATTTAAGCAGTCTTGGTCTTTCTGATGCCATCTGAGTGATTTTCCCAGATCTCTTTTCCAACTCACTGGTACTCTCTACAGTTGTATTTAATGTATTGTTTGAACCACCCAGTAAGTTTCTAACTTCAGTGTCTGCAAACACATTCTACCTTTTTTTGTAACCGCTCCTTCTGTTTTCATGGTCTCTTATTCTCATGTTCCTAATTTCTTTCAAATCTGTAATCATTCTAAACATACTTATTGTTTTATCTTATGGCCATATTATCGGAAGTTCAGGGAGATAAATTTTTGCTTTTTGTTTTGTCTGTAGATTTTGACTCAAGGTAGATGTTTTCTCTTAAGTTTTGTAATTTTAGACAGTAAATTCATTGAAAGTAGGGTTTTTTTCTGTGGAAATGCTTTGTGACTTGAGTTGAGAGCGTGTTCTTCCAAACAAGTTTTGCATTTGCTTCTTCTGGGTCCTTGGGGAGGGGGTAGTGTTGCTGATGAGCACCACGTTTAATATTAAGTTCTTGGCTTGGGGGTCCCAGAACTATGTTGATAGTAAAAGTTTCAACTTCATACTCCGACTCCAGAGAAGCCCAGGCTACCGGCTGAAATTTTTACAAGTTGTTTTCTTCCCCATCCAGGTTCAAGACAGCACAGCAAGATTGCTTATTGTCTTTCTGCAATGAGAAGGTTTTTTAAGTCTACTCTTAGACTGAGGGTATAGCACTTTACGTGTCCAGGCTGGATGTAGGGGTCTCAGTAACAGCTGAGGCATGGATTCTTGACGCTTGCTTGTACATTGAAATATTACAGAGACTGGCAGGTTTCCCCAGGGAAGCTACAGTGTTGGCTCATGTGCACGCAACAGTTTTTCTCTCCCCTCTGTTTCTGGCCCATCCTTTCTTTCTAATTCAGTTATATTAATCTAAAGTTCACGTTCCACTGGTGGGCTAAGATTGTTGGCTGTTTTGTTCACTGCTATATCCTCAGTGCCTGCAACAGAGCCTGGCAAGTGTTAGACAATAGATACACTAAATGAAATCGTCCAAAAGGTATTTACTATATTTCACCCAGCAATTCTGGATATTTCATAGCAAGGGAGTTGACAGCTAATCCAGGTTGCCACATTGCTAGAAACAGAAAATACACCAGACTCTCAAAGAAAAAAGAATGCAAAGGTTGAAAAGACTCAGACCTTGATGATTTCTTCTAATCCTCATTGCAAGGAATGACCGTAAAGAAACGGAACCAAATTCTCACTAACTCAGTAAGAACAGTAAACCAGTTCACGTGTGCTGATTAAATAATGCCTTCTGGCCAGTACAGATCTTCCTTTTACATCTTCTTGTGTACCTTCAAGGTCTTTCATACTCAAATATCTTTATATAAACAGCCTCACAACCAGTAGTCTGATGGTGAAGGTGATGAGAACAATGCTGTTTACGTTTATAGTATTTCATGGTTTTTAAAGCACATTTTAAATTTTCATTTGATTTGTGTGCAACTGTCAGAAATGTTTAAGTGACAGATAAACTGTGGTGACAGTTTTTACACAGTGCCATATTTTAACCAAAGGCTTGCAGAGGTATGTAAATGGACAGTTCCCTTTCAAATACCTAGCTTGTGTGAGAATCGCTAGATAAAACAATGAACCAGAGGAGCAAGTTTATGTGAAAGTGATTTTCTGAGTGAGGCGAGATCTCTCTTCCCTAATTTCCATTATACCATTTCTTATCTTTTTATTATAGTATGGAGGATGGGGGTGAGAAAGGAGAGGAGAAGAAAGCACCTTGAATATGTAAATGTTTTCGTTCAATTTGGGCTCCACTGAGTTGTGGTATAACTAAGTACACATATTTTCTTAACTCAAGTTTTTCCCATTTATGAGGAAAATTCTTGCTACTTAATTTTTTTCTCCATAGGGATGTAATGTCAACTAAATGTCTGCAATATATATGATATTTTCTGAGCAAAGGAGATATTTTTAATGTAATGTACTATTTTCAGTGTCATAAAATACTTTGTATTTATAATATGCCTTTCCTAATAGCTCCTGAAATGTAGCCAGATGAGGAAGGTGTTTACCATTTTTACCAGTAGAAAAATTTACCATTAGAAAATCAAGGAAAAGCAACTTCTATAAGGCCACTGAGTTAGTTGATAATGGAACAAAAGAATAAGCTACATCTAAGAATTACATTGGGATTTTCAAACGCAAAAGCTATCTATGATTTGGTCCTTGTATACTTGGAGCATCCACTCCAAGCCCTGGTCACTAGCAGCACTGTTTACAACAGCCAAGACATGGAAACAACCTAAGTACCCATTGACAGACAATTGGCTTAAGAAGATGGTGTCTATATCTACAGTGGAATATTACTAAGCCTTCAAAAAGAATGAAATGTTGCCATTTGCAGTAACGTGGATGGACCTAGAAAATATTATGCTTAGTGAAATAAGTCAGACAAAGAAGGACAAATACTCTATGGTATCACTTATATTGGAGTCTAAAACATAATACAAATAAATCTATATACAAAATAGAAACAGACTCACGGGCATAGGAAACAAACTTATGGCTACCAAAGGGGAGAGGGAGGGAGGGACAAATTAGGAGTATGGGATTCACAGATACAAACTACTACACATAAAATAGATAAGCAACAAGAATTTACTGTATAGCACAGGAAGTTATACCAATATCTTGTAATAAACTGTAATGGAATAGAATCTGCAAAAGAGAAAAAAAAAACCTGAATCACTATGCTGTACACCTGAAACTAATGAAATATTGTAAATCAACTGTACTTCAGTAAAAAAAAATTAATATGGTAATAAAATATACAACAGCAAAGTGTTTTACAGGTTTTGTTTTGGTGACCTGTTTTACGAAAGAGGTCAGTTTTGCAGGAAACTGCAGTTTTGCTTGAGACAGGTGGGAGAAGGTAAAGATACAGCCAGGAAGTAAAGTGAGAATGAATGAATTTGGTGGTAGAGAAACAAAGGCTTTAACCCCACCATTGCTAATCCCCAGTAAACGGGTGTGGCTCCTTCTAAATGTTTGTCTAGTTCAACACGGTCTGTGTATCTTGTAAATTCCTGGGGGGGGGGGCCAGAACCAGAGTTTATTCATACATTCAACTCACTGTCTTTGGTATCCAAGAATTCTCAAGCCACAGGAAAAATGCTTCTCTGGTTCTCTAGTAGTTCAGTCAAGTTAAAAACGTTTCTGTTCTTCCTTGATTCTCTTCCCTTCCCCCAGCCTCATCCCCTGTCCTTCATCTCCCTCTCCCTCCTTCCCCCTCCCTTCCTCCCTCCCCCTCCCTCTCTCCAGCCCTCAGATCTCCCATCACCCATTTGTCTTTTGTTAGCACACTCCACTCAAACTGCAAACAATTATCTTAAAGCAGCACAGCTGTCAGCCCCTAGCCTTCCATCTCCCTTCCAAAATAGAGTGCTTCTTCCCTGGGGACATTTGTAGCCAGCCCGCCAAAGCCTAAAGGGGCACATGTGCACATGTGGACATGCACCCACACAAAGGTATTTGTATCTCCCAGCAGCTATTATTTTCTCTCCCCACTTTCCTGTTTGAAAGTCCATTTCCACTCTGGCCCCCGAAGACCTCAGCCCAAGGCTGTGAACCAGAGAGAGCTGGACTGAATTGCACCTAGCTGTCCGGAAGCTGCCTGTAGTGGCTTTTAATTAAAAAAAAAAAAAAAAAAAATTCAAACCAGCAAATATGCCCAGTTAGGTTAAAAAAAAAAAAAAGATGTTCCTTTTTTTTTCAAATTCTTGTCATGATTCTGTGGTTATAGTAGATGGGAAAAAGAGACCCGCTGAACTTCATGACTAAGAGATCAGATTCCCTCTTCTCTGGGAACTGCCAAGACAGTAGTTTATTTTTCATGCCTGTGATATTTCCGATTCTTGCTTTGTTGCCTGTTAAAGGAAAGACGTTTCCTCTTCAGAGATATTGGATAGTGTGTTCTTGCTTCTCGCGGACAAGGCTCCTGAGTTACTTTGTTTTCCCTCATGATGTTCTGCCCTGAAGATGGCTGTTTCTTCCAGCTTAATAAGTTGTCTTTAGCACTTACTGTATGTCAGGCCCTGTATTTTTAGATTTCTTTAAATAAGCACTATAAAATAAATGAAGCTCAGAGAGATATGTAACTTATTCAAGAAAACACCCCATGAAAAATAAGTCTCCCATGTTTATTGTCATTTGTCTCTATGGCCCCTCCACCTCACTGGCTCATACAGCAGAGTTGCTATCCAGGAAAGTGGTCAAAAGTTTTCTTCTTTGCTTCCCCCTGTGGAGCTCAGTGAATATGCCTTCATTTGCTTGGAATTGGGTTTTATAATTTGATTAAACTGGAATCTACTGCATTGTCAAATAGCTTTTTGTGGTCTCGTAGGCGGCACACCTTACTGTGTATGTTATGATCCAGGCTTACCCCCAGCTGATAGGTTTAATGGGATGGCCTTCAGTGTTCTGTCAAAGAGCTAACTTCTTTGGTGGCAGAGAGCTGAGCACAATGAGTGAAGTCTAGTCTGTCTAATGTTTATTACTATAATGTGAATTTCAACAGATATCTGCTATCATTTGTGTCCAGTTTATCAAACAAAAACAAGCAGCTGTCAGGCTTTCATGAACGTTATATGAGCGGTAGGCACTTGAACAAAGAAAGATAGGCTGAAAGAAACAGCACTAGTTACGCACAGTGTATAATTTCCAGTAAGCACAGTGCCAAGAATTTAATTTTTTTTTAAAAAAGTAGGGAAGACCACTTGGAAAAAATAACCTACATCTTTTCTAAAATATCTAATTTGGAGGATTTTTAATCATAAGCTTTAAAATATAAGGAAAACGTGCTATACTTGGCAAATTATAATACATATTTTATGTATTGTTTCATATCTTACATATTTATATCTTGCATATTCTTATATATTTTAGGTAATTTCTCTATTATTCACACATCTTAAAAGGTAGATTTTAAATATTGGAACATCTGCCATGATTCAAAAGAAATATTCTGAAAAACCAGTTTCTGTAGTGAGTTACATGGTACCTGCCTGGATGAGATGACACCCCCCTCCCAAGGTCCTGTTATTTCATAAGTATCACCAATCATTCAGCATATTTTTAGGAGTCTTTGAAGCACAAGGCTTAGTGAAGGTACTGAAAAATCCAAAGAGCTTTAAGTTAGAGTCCCTGCCTTTCAGGATCTAAGAATTTAGTTGGGGAAATAAGACATGTTTGCAAATTACCTTAGAATTAAAGGCAATACATATGTGTAACTGAACCACTTTGCTGTACACCTGAAACTAACACAGCATTGTAAATCAACTATATTTCAGTAAAAAAAAAGAAAAGGCAATATGAGCAGGCCCCACTTTCTACTTCAACTCCCCCTTCATTGACTTCTTCACCAATAGTCATTCATTCAACAGATATTTACTGAGTATCTATCATCGTGTGGTCCTTAGGGGTTCCAAGGTGACTCTCCATAGAGAGTCTAACAGGGGACATGAAACCTATAAAAGTGGTATAATACAGAGGGAAAAGTGAAAAGAGCCGTGGAAAAGAAAGATAAAAGGGACTTCCCTGGTGGAGCAGTGGTTAAGAATCTGCCTGCCAATGCAGGGACATGGGTTCGAGCCCTGGTCCAGGAAGATCCCACACGCCGCAGAGCAACTAAGCCCGTGCGCCACAACTCCCGAGCCCGTGAACCACAACTACTGAAGCCCGCGCGCCTAGAGCCCGTGCTCCGCAACAAGAGAAGCCACCGCAATGAGAAGCCTGTGCACCCCAACGAAGAGTAGCCCCTGCTTGCCGCAACTAGAGAAAGCCTGCACACAGCAACAAAGGCCCAGCACAGCCAAAAATAAATAAAATAAGAAAAATACATTTATTTTAAAAAAGAAAAAGAGAAGAAAGATAAAAGACTCTAAGAAGACTCAGGAGAAATAACTGATTTCTACTTGAAGAAAACAGAAGGGCTGTCATCATTCTGAGAGCTTGAAATACACAGGGTTTGGATATAGAAAGTTGGAGGAACATGTGTTTCAAATAGAAGCCACTGTACAGAAGTGGAAAGCTGTGGGGGAGATACAGTGCGTACAGCAAGTTTGACTAGAACAGGGATACATCAAGAGATTCATGGGGGTAACGTTTGCAAAGATATCTTGAACAAGGATCACATTCACCTTTAGAGTTCACTTTATGTTTTATAGGCAAAACGCCTTTGGAGTTTTCCAGGAATAAAATGACATGTTCAGAGTTATGTTGCAGGAACACTGAACTTGGTGACTCTGTGAGGTCTCATCTGAAACTTTTTCTCAAGCCTATGCAAAGCCTGTATCAGCGGATAAGCTTAAAGCAAAGGCTACGGTTGATGTTTCGGCTGTCCTTGGGTGGATCTGCCCACCTCTATTAGGTTCTAAGTGCTGGTCTCCAAGTCCAAGCCCTGTTCTCTGTTTCCTTGTGCCCACCTTGGACCTTGGTCATAGAACTTCCCTGGGTATTCATCTGTCTTCCTATGAGGTGAAAAGAGAATGTTCTCTCTATTCTCAGTACTTTTCTTAAGCAAACTTTTTGATCTTAAAAACACTTCAAATCATGTAACTGATCATGTTTCCCTCTTTTCCCTCTTTGCAACAAGGTAATTTAGAGCCAGATTTGTACCCTTCTCTAAACATGTGTAGAACTATATACAGCAGGCGTTTTGTCCACTCACCTCATATCTGGCTTTATCTTTCCCACTTTCAGTTTTCTTTTATTCTATCTTCCTCTCTGACTATGTTCAATTTTATTTTATCTTGTTATACTTTATAAAAGTAATCTATCTTGAATAAGTCGGTAAACATAAATGCATACGCCAGCTACTTCTCACGTCCTGTAAGCCAGAATCTCTAGAACTAGCGTTGACCTCCCACCGAATCCTTGGATTTTCTTCTGTTTGTGATTCGTCAGGATTTAAATTCCTGGCCATCCACCCCATCTCGCTAAGACTCTGCACTTATTCTGTTCCATCAAATTTTATTTATCTATTTATTTATTTATTTCGGTACGCGGGCCTCTCACTGCTGTGGCCTCTCCCGCTGCGGAGCACAGGCTCCGGACGCGCAGGCTCAGCGGCCATGGCTCACGGGCCCAGCCGTTCCACAGCATGTGGGATCTTCCCGGACCGGGGCGCGAACCCACGTCCCCTGCATCGGCAGGCGGACTCTCAACCACTGCGCCACCAGGGAAGCCCTCCATCAAATTTAAGATCGAACCTAGCTTTCATTATCTGGATTTGTTTTATTGGTAGGCCTCCTAATTAGGTAGTCAAATCAAAAGAGGTCCCAGCAGACAGAACACGTGTGCTGAAATAACCTCAGACAACTGGAAAAAGGAAGGATGTTTACATGATGTCTTGCACATTGTAAGCTCCTAACGAATACTTGCAAAAGGAATGAGTAATCCGGAGAAAGCAGCAGCAGAAACTAATTAGTTTCAAAACCTTAAATGGAAGGTTTTAACCCACGATTTATATTTTGATTTAAGAATAAGAATCCAGAAACTAACACAACATTGTAACTCAACAATACTTCAATAAAAAATAAAAATTTTTTTAAAAACTAAAAAAGAATAAGAATCTTAAGTTCAGCATAATGAAATATATAACAGACCTTAAATCTTTTAATGTTTCAGTAACAATCTTAACATTTATAATGCTTTATCATTTACACAGTGCTTTCATCTGTTACTGACTTAGCAGATCCTTAGAATATAGAAGGTTGATAAATGCCTGTGGGATGAATGACGACGTGTGTGAATAAATGAATGAATGAGTGCATTTCATTGAATCTTTAGATTGCACTAATACCTGGATGGGACAGTGGTATTGGACTGTCCAAAAAGTTCGTTCGGGTTTTCGTAAGATGCTCTGAAAAACCCTAACAAACTTTTTGGAAAGCAATATTTCCCACATTACAGTTGAAGAAACAGAGGCTCACTATCATGATGACTGACAGAGTTAGGAAGTAAATTTGGTACCTTGACTTCTACGACACTGCTCTTCCCTCGACATAGTATAATATCTGATATATCATTTATTCTATGTAACCTATCTATAATATAAAACCATTCTTTCATGGAGCTGTACTTGAAAACATGGAGTCACCTGCTTCTTCCTAGGCACAGTCTTAATACTTTGTTATGTATTGTTTCTCTTGTTATGTATTGTTATGTATGAAATGTTTCTCTTCTTTCTCTCTTTGTTATGAGGCCGACCTTGTCTAGGCCCTCGTAACTGTAGCTTATTTTATTTTAAAGTAATTTTATTATTTATTTATTCATTCATTTTTTGGCTGTGTTTGGGTCTTCGTTGCTGTGCGTGGGCTTTCTCTCTAGTTGCGGCGAGCGGGGGCTACTCTTCGTTGTGGTGTGCGGGCTTCTCATTGCAGTGGCTTCTCTTGTTGTAGCACACGAATTCAGTAGTTGTGGTTCGCGGACTCTGGAGTGCAGGCTCAGTTGTTGTGGCACACGGGCTTAGTTGCTCTGTGGCATGTGGGATCTTCCCCGACCAGGGATCGAACCCGTGTCCCCTGCATTGGCAGGCAGATTCTTAACCACTGCGCCACCAGGGAAGTCCGTAACTGTAGCTTATTATATGTCATCTTATAAACAGCTTCTTGAAATGTTCCTTAAAGACATCTATAGAGATTCTAATCATATGCACTGATGCTAAGAACAGCAAAGCTAAGTAGTTAAATGATACCTGAATAATAAATCTTACATGAATTTTAAACTGTTTCTTTTACTCTCACACGATTAAAACTGTATGCGCTATTTTAACCCTGCCATGTCTTCAAAGGCTAATTTCACTTTAACTGAGAATTAGACTTCCGTAATTTTTCATGGGCACCAAAACAGTGGACCAAGTAAGATTTCTATAGTTTCCAGAATGGGAATCTTCAAGAATAGTGACTTGTACAAGGAAGCAACTCTGTTTCATAGATTTGAGTGTGATATCTGTCCCTCATTTCAAGAGTAAGAAATTACTAGTTGTTAAATGATATGATACAGATTATTAGAGACCCCAGGAAACATGGTGTTACTAATATTATACACTGTGGGAGGAGTAATTTTAATTGTTGTACCCTGTAAAGAGGTTTGATACTATGTATTCAAACTCTTACATATCATGTATCCATTTCATGCAACCAGAATTACAATGTTAGACTGTGTTAACAATCACTGCTGGAGTTCACACTGTAGATGAAAGATAGTCCCTGTGTTTCCTGTTCTCTTTTAATATGTGCATTTATATTAATAGCATGATTTAATACAACACTTTAAAATTATATTGCACTCTGAACTGAAGTTAGTCAAAAATTGACATCTTATGTGTGCGGAACCATAATAAGTTTAGCATTAAATTAAGGAGTCATCTGTCTGTTGGCTAAAATGTAGTATTTGTGCATTCTAGCATGTCCAAAGCTAGGTAATGAGAATGAGAAGTGGGTCTCAAATGTTCCATTCATTTGCGTATTTTAACTTATGACTTATTAGCTTTAGAGAATTTTTTCCTGGTTACAACCCACTGTTGTGTTTATATTTTGAAGTTGCTGGATCCTTTATGATTCCGGTTTAGAACAAAATATTTGTACCACTGACATAGTGGCATGAGTCGCTCTGATCACTTACGACTTACACCAAAATGTAGTTCTACTGCATACTGTGAAATTGGAAAATCTGTTGTGCATGTGTTCTAATGGATGTAACAGTCATTAAGTACATGAGTCTTCTGACGTTGTAATCAGCTGTGATTCAGGCTGTTAAATGTCCATGAGGCAACATCTGCTTCACACAGTGACCTTCTGCTAAAGAATACTTAGCGTCTCTCAGGAGATCGCAGTGCAGATCTGCCTTGGTTGAAATGCGCTAGAGTAGTCTACTGCTGTTTAGCAACTAGCTTGTAATAATTTATTGCAGTTAAATAAAGCTTAAAAAAACTCCATTAAATAATTATAGGGATTATATGCATTTCCAAAACCTTTGTGTTCTACAGAAATTACCCATTTAATTTCAGGGTTGGTTTGTTTAAAAAAGCTGAAATCTAAAGGCACATTAGGGGAGCTGTCAGATGCTATTTTCTGTAGGTGTTAATAAAACCAGATGAAAAAAAAATCTGAAACAAATTAAAACCAAAAGCAATTTTACCATCTGTGGTATATTAATTAGAACTTTGTGTATCAAGGGTAAACTTACTCTTAGAGAATGTCACTGAACACCCGCCTAATACAACAATATGCAAATGTATTAGGTTATGGATTTACATGCAGTTTTTTGTTGTTTTTTTCGGTACATGGGCCTCTCACTGTTGTGGCCTCTCCCGTTGCGGAGCACAGGCTCCGGCTCGCAGGCTCAGCGGCCATGGCTCATGGGCCCAGCCGCTCTGCGGCATGTGGGATCTTCCCGGACCGGGACACGAACCCGTGTCCCCTGCATCGGCAGGCGGACTCTCAACCACTGCACCACCAGGGAAGCCCTACGTGCAGTTTTTAATGCTAATTCATCTACAGTGGATCCCCAAGAAATGGTTAGTGTGTATAGATGTGTATGTGCACATACACATAAATATAATGTCTCCATTTCTTTTTTCAGAGCAACCTGCAAACAACCAAGGCCAATCCACCCTGCAGCCTCTGCCACCTTCCCATAAGCAACACTCCGCACAGCATCATCCATCCATCACTTCTCTCAATAGAAACTCCCTGACCAATAGAAGGAACCAGAGTCCGGCCCCGCCGGCTGCTTTGCCCGCCGAGCTGCAAACCACACCCGAGTCCGTCCAGCTGCAGGACAGCTGGGTCCTTGGCAGTAATGTACCACTGGAAAGCAGGTAAGCCTTGAAGTTGAGACTTTCAGAGTATTTGATTGTTAGGACCACACAATGTACCTGCATGGAGAATGCATGTTTGACAACAGTCAACAAACCATATTTTTTAAATATCTGAAATAGAAAGATAAACTAGTCCAACCCTTTCCTCACCAAGAGAGATTTACCATTCTTATACACTCTCTGTTTTGTCTTCTCTAGAAACAGTTCCAGATGACTGGTACTCTTTTAGTTGCTGGACCAATGAAGTTTCCTATCCTTTTCACACATTTTTTAGCCTACAAGAGATGAGAATAAATGGCTTCAGTGAAACTTTTCTTTGCTACCATTTTTTTTCTTATCTACAGATGATCAGGCATGTAGAGAAAAGGATGGAAATGCAAATGTGTTTCTCAATCCCATGATTCAGTGATTATATTGAGCATCTACTTGGTTCCAGACATCCCTGCTTTTCACAGACTCTGTTTTGTCCATCGCGTCCTAAAATCGTGGTGGACCCCCACTGATGATGCTTCAGAACAAGTCAGAGGCCCATTTGTTAAGGATATTTTAGTTTCTTGCAATATGAGGGAGATGGGACCTTTAAGTTTCCTTCCATCGTTATTTCCATTCATTTTTAGACAATTCTATTCGAAAATTCTTCCTTATGATTCCTGAAATTTCCATCCTCTGGTCTGCATCATGCAGTTGAGAATCTGTAACTGTACAAAATCATTTTGCCCCATTTCTGCAGCATGGCCCGCCCTCAGCATGGCCTGTGGACCCCTTCGCTTCCAGAACCTTCGCCGGCTCAGTGCTCTTTCTCTGACACATGCTGGTGCTTCAGTGAGGTTCTTAATGACTTCTAGCACATCTCAGGCCACAGCTAGCAACCTGCTCACACAAGAGTGTAGATCAGTAGGAGCTATTTTGAGCTAATTCATTTCATTTTTAAATATCTCTGGGTACAGAAAACCTTACCTTCTTCCTTTGGCCAGGACCTCAACAGTCAGCATCTCCTTTGTGTCACGCATCACACAAGCAAAGAGTGTGGTGCCCTAACTCATGGGTCTCCTATTGGCAGCTTTGCAGCCGTGTTCCTCTAACACTCCTGTTGGTATTTTATTTCTTTCCTGCCCTAAGGTTCCAGTAGGTTTAGAGGAAAAGACTCATCACCACATAAAGCCAGAAACCAGAGGGCTCTGGACCTCCTGGGAGGGTGCCCTGCCCCGTAGAGCCCCTGGCTAAAGTCAGCATTTAAATTAGCTTCTGGGTGAAGAAACAGGTCTCATGATGAATAAATTCCTTTTTTTTTTTTTTTTTTGCCATTAATTGCATGATCTAAACCAATTCTGCCCTGAGGACGAGCAAGCAGGATGTCCTCACAGTTAGTTGTCAGCAATAACGTATTTCTGTCTTTTCTTTTACTCTTGACCTAAAAAGAAGTTTCCAAAGAACCCTTGTCTTTTCATCTACAGTGTCAGCCAAGAGTAGTTGGGTTTGATTATTTATTTTGTAATATTGAACACTCTTCTGGGAAAAATTAGAAAGTGCAGAAGTAGGCCAACAGCAGGTTTTTTCACTTAAAGACAAAGCATCACGTACACAGATTTTCTTAGCACAGAGCTAAACTTACTGGGTCGTTAATTAGCACACACTGAACAATCAACACCGATGCACTACTGTCATTTGGAAAAAAATTTATTAGGAAAAAAGTAATTTTCCAGTTGAGTCATCAGATTGAATATGGATAATTGCACTGTAGTTGACAATAATTGTTTTGACAGATATTTATGAAATATGCCAAGTTAGGTCATCAGAAATGTGTTTAATTTAGGGGACGTGGTAGTTAGCACAAAAGCCTCAAAAACCAGTGATAGGAAAGTTGGTATTCCTTGAAGCCACGTCTTATAGAGCAGGTATTTGGAATAACTTGGGGGAAAGATAAGTGTGTTCTTGTTATTCCTCATATTGTGCTAATGAATATTTGTTGCTGGGAAGTTAGGGAAGAAAGTAGCTCCTTAGAGGACAACCCACAGTAGCTATATGTGAAATTGTAGTTGATTTCTCTAAGTTCAGACCGTATGAGAAATCACTCTCAGGGCGATTTCAAAGCCGTACCATTTGAAATTCCATTTCAAAGCAATACCGTTAGTGAACCATCAATGGAATTACATTTTATAGTTTTATGAATTGACGTAGTAAGAAAATCTATCAGTTGATATTCTCACACACATATATAGAAAGTATAATGAATTTGAAAATTGTACATCATGCAATCTGTAGTATAATTTTGTTATTTTCTCCTTTTCCAATGTTCACATCTTATAATATTACTAATCAAAAAAAAATGGCATTTCAACTTTCAGGTACTCAGTGAATCAGCCTAGGCAGAGGTGTGAAAATTTCCCACTGTACTGACATAGTGCCACTGTGGTTTCTTTAATAGTCTCACTTGGCTGGAACTCGAGGTGAACAACCAGTCTTATTTATCATTGATTTTTCCTTTTTTAGTTAAGGTTCCCTATTGAGTATGATTCTCAGTTTCAAGTATGTTAATGACTTTATCCAGACTTGTGTCTGCCTTTGACTGTTTTTTAATCTAGTGTAGAGTTTCGTCTTTGGTAATTATTGCTATTTATACATAGACCCATCTTACTGATTGTCACTTTTCTGAAACTGTCATTTAAAGGATGTAAGCCATAAAGGTTGAAATTCAGTTCTGTGTAGATAAGGATCTCTGGTGTTTTTTCTCTTTGTCTCTTCCCCTTTTCTCCTTTCAGCATATCCTGATAATAGTTGGTTACAAGTGGCATGTAATAATCCATGAAAATCTCAAGTCATTTGCACCTAAACTTGGTACAAAAGACGTAAAAGATGTGTCCTATCTGTTTCAACAGTAGCTTTCCTTTTGATTTAGTAAAAAGCATGCTTTCCCACCAGCAGTTTCTTGCTTCCATAAAAGTGTGTGTATTCCTTTCTCTAATGAATTTAGCCGTTGCTGCCGCTGGAGACTGTCGATGTTACTGTGTACTGTGCACTTCCACCCACTAAACGGAGTAGCTCTGGTCGCCCGACTCCAGCGAGTTTCAGATCTAGAGTTACATCAAGATGCGAACAAGCATTTGCCGTTTATAAGCATATTCTTATTATCTCATCATCTCCTAAAAGTAACAATCAGGGCCTAGACAGAACACCAGTACTTGCTTAGAACTTTTCTGAAGACTCTTTTCTTTGAGCTCAGTATTTCTTGTACTTTGTATAATTCATTTGCAGGGCGTCTGATAGCCTATAGCTCATGCTTTGTTTATTTTATACTTCAGCTGCTTCCGTACGTAGTAATTGCTGCTACCAGAATATAGAGCAGCTGAAGAAAAGTGTACACTTGACTCAGGATAGCACCGCTTAAAGGTGCAGTGCGGAGACTCGATTGAGAATCCTGACCTTCAGCAAGTGTAAAGTTAATTGCCTGCAAGTTGCTCACTTAACGTATGTGAATTACGTAGCTTAGTAGTTACCTATCAGATGTTAACCAAGTGGTTCATGTGTAGCTATTTAATAAAAGATTTATTAAAGTCTCATTTATTGAAGTCTGCTTTGGCCTTGATAGTTCATTAGTGATGTTCCCATAGCTTTTTACCTTGTAGCTCAGCAATGCTTTGCTAATTATTAATGTATGAAATTGCATATTAAATTACCTTTTTATTATTGCATTTTTAATCCAAATATCAAGATGTCTTGGGCTGCTTTAATGTGAGATCAATTGCTACATCTTTTAAAAAAAAAACCTAAACAGAAGTATCATTTACTAAAGTAAGATATTCTCCTTTATTTTCCCCCCTCTTTTATCTTCACTCTAAATGGTTCTACGGAAAAGGAAAGACAATCAGGTCTGAGTCAGCCTTGCCTATTAGAAGTCTAGGCAGCAACACACACATCCTGGCCGTATAGTACCAGGGTAGAGCTTTCCCAGTTGAAAAATTGTACCTTTACCTACAAGCTGATAACCAGCTACCTTTAACAAGGCAGTAAGTAGTAAGATCCTCCATAATTAAAGATACAGCTGTAAGTAAAATATACCTGGGAAGGTAATCTACTGACTTAAGTTGACTGAGTAATGCCATATCCTTTTGTTAAAGATAGTTTGAGGAAACCCAAGGACACCTGTGGGAAAAGAGAAAATCACAAAATACAGTAAAGAGAGTTAAAACTAAAGAAGCTAAAGTTACTGAATGTAAACTTCAAAATCAGATGTGGATCTAGGATAAGAAATTCTTTTTTTTTTTAATAGTAATCTTTTATTTATTCATTTATTTTTATATTTATTTTTGGCTGTGTTGAGTCTCCGTTTCTGTGCGAGGGCTTTCTCTAGTTGCGGCGAGCAGGGGTAACTCTTCATCGCGGTGCACGGGCCTCTCTTGTTGCGGAGCACAAGCTTCAGACACGCAGGCTCAGTAGTTGTGGCTCACAGGCCCAGCCGCTCCGTGGCATGTGGGATCTTCCCAGACCAGGGCTCGAACCCGTGTCCCCTGCATTAGCAGGCAGATTCTCAACCACTGTGCCACCAGGGAAGTCCTAAGATATTCTTAATTAATCTTTGAGAGTCTCACCATCTCCATTTGTTTAAAAAAAAAAAAAAAACCAGTAAACTTATCTAAAATTACATACTAATGAATAGTAAAAATCAAGGGATTCCAGATCTCTTGAAATATTTCACCTTTAATAACTTACGGTATTTGTTAAAAGGCCCATAGAGGGATATGTGTCCACTTGTAAGAGTAGTAGGAAGACAGAGGAAGACGGATGTGTGATGCAGGAGCATTTGCTAGGAGGTGTTTATATTTAAGACTTGTTTCAATTTGTGGCTTAAAAATTTTTGTCTCAATGAGAGGAGGGTAATTCCAGCAGCTGTTGCAGTCCTAGTTCAGCGCCTGTGCTCTATCGTAACCATATAATCAATCATCAAACCAGGGTAATATGAGAGTGAAAGGGGACTGTGAACAGTTACACCGGAGCTACAGGCATAAACCAAGGCTGTGGTGGGCAAAGAGGCACATGGCTACCCTGCGAAGTTTTATTCCCAAGAGTAAAGTTACTTTGTAAGTTCAAATTATTTTATACATAAGGTAAATAATAACAGAGATCAAGTTAGAGGCAGTGGAAAGGCAGCCCTTGGTTGAATACAGGTGTGACTCCTACTTTGAAACTTTCTAGTTTCTGTTGCCAACATGTAGCAAATATTTAACCCTTTGTCAACCCCTTCACAGAGAAAGCTTCTGTTGGCCCCCAAAATGCGTCACTCCTAGAAATGATATATAAAATGGTCGTCTTTATTTTCTTCTCACAGTGTCAAGAGAACAGGAGGGGGCATATACTGAAGTCAGCATGTTGAATGACTTTTTTTTCCCAAAAAGTTCAAATTTAATTTCTTAAATGTAAAATGTTAAAGGTAAATCATATATTAACTAAAAATGTTAAGCAAAGATAAATTTGATCCTGGTTTTACTCAAAGATCCATGTGTCTCTGGCAACATTATAATTTGGTTTCTGAAACCATTCTCTTATACTGAAAGAGTCCTCATTCTAAAATAAAGTATGAGATAAAGATTCAAAGATGATTACTAAGTGAAAGCAAAAGCATCATTTTTAATACAGGATTGCTACTAACCAGTTGTAATGCTACAGTCTCAATTTGGTTGTTTAGCAGGCATCATGCCAATAATTAAAATGAGAAAGTAGGCTGTGGGCTGATTGTAGCTCTAAAATAAAGGTCATTCCCAGGAGTCAATATTGATATATATTCCTGAATAAAACCTAGTAGATCTAGTAGAGATATAAACACAGTTTAGCATCATGAGAAGAACATGTGCTTTGCAGTCAGACCTGATTTTTTTTTTTTTTTTTTGCGGTACGCGGGCCTCTCACTGTTGTGGCCTCTCCCGTCGCGGAGCGCAGGCTCAGCGGCCATGGCTCACGGGCCCCAGCCGCTACGCGGCATGTGGGATCTTCCCGGACCGGGGCACGAACCCGCGTGCCCTGCATCTGCAGGCGGACTCCCAACCACTGTGCTACCAGGGAAGCCCCAGACCTGATTTTTAATCGTAGATCCCTCATTTAAACTCTCCATGTAGTCATCTACAAATTATTTACTTATTGAAATCTGAGGTCAATTTCCAATGCAATAGTAATACCTACTCATAATAGTGTTGTATTAAGTGAAATAATGTAAACAACTCATCTGGCAATAGGTGCTTCATAAATGTTTTTTCTAAATATGACCAAACAATAATAATAGTAATAACAGCCATTGCATAGGATTAGATAACCCAATTGCTTAACAGCTGAATGAATATCTTTTATTATTAAGTAGCTCTCTTCTCTCCAGGAATGAAGAACATATTTGTGTTAACTGGAATAATTATGTCTAATTTATCTTTATGAGTTAGGTAGTCCAAGCCTTAACCATAGTTTTACCAGAATAAAATCTCTTGTTTTTTTTTTCACCATTCCTGTCATTAAACAAAAAGTACATGAATTTTTTCAAGTCTGTTAATTTTGTTCTTGAGAAGAAAAAAAAATCTTCAAATTATAATGAAAGGCAACTATTCATATCCCTGAAACATTTAGTTAACCAAAGTAATAAATGTTTGGAATGAATCCGTAAAAGCCTTGATAGATGCATTGTCTTCACATCAGGCAGAAGTTAGACCCCAGTTATATTTAAGGTTTTTAAAGCTTTAGGTATCTTTTGAGTATGGTGAAGTTACTGTACAAAAGAGTAGGAGTGTTACTCTGTTTAACTGAGGTGAACCAGTTTTTTTTAATAGTAATTAAGATACCAAGAAAGTGTGTATTGATCATTTGCTGTAGGCCTTGGATGATTTCTGAAAGCATAATTCCAACCAGTTGCGAATACTGTATACTCTGGTAGTGTTTGGTTTTGGATAACATCAATCTGTATAAAATATTCATATATGATAACCTGAATTTCCATAGTGTTTAGAGTAATGAATTCTTAATTACTCCTAGCACATTTCTGGTCGCTTCTCTGAACATGATCAAAATAAAAGGTCATCTGTGCCACTACTCTGGTCATAGCTAATGACTGTGATTTAATCATCTTTTTCTGGATATGACCTATTCATTTTGAGACACCTCTCTTCTTCCTCAGCAACTGTTTTTGGAAGTTTTAAAAAATTCTTTTACTCTTCACTAATGTTGTCTGTGAAAATATGTTTCAGTCCTCTTTCCTTGATTTTGTGTGTGTGTGTGTGTGTGTGTGTGTGTGTTTGTTGTCTCTACTTAACATCATTACTACATGTTGATTTTATCTTTTCCTAGAATTTATTGTGCAATTTTAAAACTATGTGTTTCTCTCTAAAATTTCATCCCCTGGTTTCATCACCAATTAATATATACCCTGTCAAAGACAATTGCTTTTCTTTTCCTGCGTTTCTTCATTTTGCCTTGACATTCTTGTGCCTGTTTGATTTCTTTCTCCCTTAATTGCAAACCTGAGTCTGTGTCGTATTACACCATTCTCAGAACCCTTTCTTCTTAGCCCATTAAGATTAAATCCTTGAACATGCAATTAGCCAACTAAGTTTAATAAATTCTATTTGATAACCCCTCTGATTCTGCTAAAACCCTCTTTATGATTTCTTTGCATCTCACCTCATATTCTGAACCACTTAAAGTGCTACTACCAGAAGTCATCTTGCTCCAGTTACATCCTGCACTAATAGAATATTGCTTCTTTCTGGTCATGGTGTACTAGACACCAGATCTGGGTTAAAATCTCAACATCCTACTAGCTATATAACCTTGGGCCAAGTACTTATACGTTTTTACCTGATAACCTGATAACCTTTGATGATACTTCACAAACATTTTATAAGTATTCCTTGAAATATCATATGTAAAGTATCTGGCACTTCAGTTTCTTTTTTCTTTATTCTTTTCTTATGCTATACCTTTAAAAATAAAATAATTGAGTTAGCATTTATAAAGGTAAATGACAGCTACCAAGGCAGTGAAGGCAATGACAATTACCAGGAATTTACGCTGAGTAATTGTTGTGAGCAGTTAGGCAGCATTCTCAGCTTTGGAGCTAGGTGTTGTGTTATTGTGAGAATAATCACTATATCCTCAGTTTAATTGGGTGACTTCCTAGAGGAAATAAATTATGAAGTAAATTTTCAAAGACAGGCTTTGGGTTTGTTTTAGCGAAAGCTAACAGTGATAATATGGGGAAGAAATGATCTGAGATAGTGGTGGAGCAGTGATACTTCATAAAGTAAAGCCTGAATGCACTCATTCACTCAGCAGGTGTTTATGAAATGTACCCATATGAAAAACTCAAGCTTATTATGGAGGACCTGTAGAAGGTATGACTGCTTCTGAAACAGATTGGACTATATTCCAGAGCAAATTTCAAGGTGGGAACTGATTTTAGAGATTATCTAATCTTAACTTCTTTGTAAGGTACATGGAGATTTAGTAAAGTACCTGAGATCATGTGGTCACTAGCATTCAGCTAGATCTCAGGTTCCAAATTCATTACCTTTTCTTCTTGTAGTGTCTCCACATTTTTTTTATTACATATGAAAGAGAAAAATAAAGTACACAACTCCAAAATATATGTATTTATCAAATTAAAAATTATACAGTTGTAGCATGTTATCATACATATATAAAACTAAAACTTGAAAGGATGAAATGAAATAGATAATATTTTTTATTTTATTTATTTATTTATTTTTAAATTTATTTATTTATTTTGGCTGTGTTGGGCCTTTGTTTCTGTGCGAGGGATTTCTTTAGTTGCGTCAAGCGGGGGCCATGCTTCATCGCTGTGCACGGGCCTCTCACTGTCACGGCCTCTCTTGTTGCGGAGCACAGGCTCCGGACGCGCAGGCTCAGCGGCCATGGCTCACGGGCCCAGCCGCTCCGCGGCATGTGGGATCTTCCCAGACCAGGGCTCGAACCCGTGTCCCCTGCATCGGCAGGCGGATTCTCAACCACAGCGCCACCAGGGAAGCCCCGATAATATTTTTAAATAATTTTCTTTTATTTAAGTCTATTAAGTTTGTTCATTTAGTAAATTATTTATTAAATATACACTTATGAAATAATTACATATCAAAGTCATCATACCTTAAACATTTTTCAATCCTATCTAACAATTATATATACTTCCTTTTGACAAATAAAACTTGTATATATTTAGATTGTACAATTTGTCTTTTTAAGGTGTACATCATGATTTTATATATGTGTGTGTGTGTGTGTATATCTGAGTTAATTAACGCACCCATCACGTCACATAGTTATCTTTTGTGTGTGTGTGTGGTGAGAACACTTAGGATCTACTCTTTTAGCAATTTCAAGTACACAGTATAGTATTATTATCTGTAATGACCAGGCTGCACATTAGCTCCCGACTTATTCACCTTATAACCGAAAGTGTCTCCCCAGTTACCCCGCCTCCCAGCCCTGGTCTTGGCAACCAGACCATTCTGCTCTCTGGTTCTATGAGTTTGACTTCTTTTTTTTTGGCCGTGCAGCACAGCATGTGGGATCTTAGTTCCCTGACCAGGGATTGAACCCACGCCCCCTGCATTGGGAGCACAGAGTCTTAACCACTGGACTGCCAGGGAAGTCCCGAAGTTAATTTTTTTAGATTCGACATATAAATGAGATCATACAGTATCTGTTGTATCTTGGCTAATTTCATTTTCTAGCAAACTAATTGGATGTTTTTGCAATTTCACATGTTTAAGTAAACGAAGGCAAAACCCACTAAAATTCCATGTTTTGCAGACATTTAAGCAGTTTAGAAAACTGATAATTGGCATAGGTGGCAATCACCATTCTTGGCAACAAAATTATAATGAAAATAATTCCAAATGCACGTTTTCAAAATATTCTCTCTGGACTAACAGTTCCTTCAGAGCAGCAGTACTTTCTTACTTATTCTTGAATAATACCTGCACCTTAAAGAGACATAAATAATTTTTTCAAAAATAAATTCTTGGTAGCATACTACTGACAGCCACTTGTCATCACCGAAAAGGTCAGCAAATTTGGACCCATTTTATATATTTAACCCATTTTTATGGTTTATAACTCTTGGGGGGTACTTTGCCATGAGCTCGCTGGATAACCTTAACCTTTAAGTGGTTAAAAAAGATTTTCAAGATCACTTCACTACTCATCCCAAAGAATGAGTGAAGAATTTTGTATTGAATTAATCACACACAAGCTGCAAAAACTAAAAGGTGAGGACGTTACTGGTAACCCCTCCTCTTGGTGAGCTCTTTTCTCTGTCTCAGGATACCTCATGAACATTAATGACTTTCCAACAAAAGGACTGGCTGTAGGCTCCACAGTCATCCGTGTATTCAATATCGTAAAAGCCTGGTATCTTATTTTTTAAATACGAGATAAATACAGATAGAAGGGTGCTTTACACATGCATTAAGATACACAGCTCATTCGGCGACTACTACTATATTACATAACTGGTTAAAAAACGTAAGTTTTAAGGACAAAAAGTCATGACTTTGCCCCTGTACTAACTTTGCCAAGTTAAGGCTCAGTTTTCTCATCTTAAAAAAAAGCAGAGTTTACAATCACACAGAGTGGAGATTTTATGAAGTTTAAATTACATGATTTTTTCTTTGTACACAGTAAATAGGTCCTCAATCAGCCTAATTTAAACCACTCACCACTCTTTGCACTGGTTGTTTTCTGTTTTGTTTTGTTAAATCCTTCTTGTTCACTGTCACACATCTGATTGATTAGGATACCTTCAACATCTCTTAACAACCCTGGAATTCTTTTATTCTTCATCAACTTACATCGACACCTGAAATTCTTCTCTTTACCTATATTCACACTTCCTTCTCAAATTTATAGAAAGAGCTTTGCTGAGCAATTTTAAGCCACCAATAATTAAATGAATTAATAATTAAGTAGATTAAATCTTGTTCAAATAGCACATAGGAATTTTTTTTTAAATAAATTTATTTATTTCTTTTTGACTGTGTTGGGTCTTCGTTTCTGTGCGAGGGCTTTCTATAGTTGCGGTGAGCAGGGGCCACTCTTCATCGCTGTGCAGGGGCCTCTCGCTGTCGCGGCCTCTCTTGTTGCGGAGCACAGACTCCAGACGCACAGGCTCAGTAGTTGTGGCTCACGGGCCCAGTCGCTCCGCGGCATGTGGGATCCTCCCAGACCAGGGCTTGAACCGGTGTCCCCTGCATCGGCAGGCGGACTCTCAACCACTGCGCCACCAGGGAAGCCCAGTGTAATTGATTTCTTAAAACATGTAGGAAAATATCTAATATAGATTTGGGCATTTGATACCATGGCTACACAGTTAAAATAACTAAAATATAACAAAGACTATTAAACTATTTTAGCCATCTTGATAATGGTTAAAAAAAAAGTCTGCATATTTAATCTGGTTGTTCAGTTCTTGATGCTCCCAAGCAAACTGTATAACATGACTTGTTGCTTGATTATGAACATGTCTAAGTTAAAACAAGTCATAATAAAAATACTTTGCCTCCTATTGTAGACCTATTTAATTTTTACAACTGTGGTTATATTTAAATTTTATATTTTATGTCTCTTGCTTAAGACTGAAAAGTGAACGTATAAGACAGTAGAGAATTCACTAAAATATATTTCCCACAAATCACCTTAATACTGTCTAGAATTTTGCCTCCCAATTTTCAGAGATCAGTTAACACATAATGCTGTACTTACCACGTACCTGTTGTACATTCAGTATGATTATAAATTGATACAGAGGCAATTGCTAAAATGTATAATTATTAATACATTCATACTGCAATTTTTTGTAAAATATTATAAAACAATTTTTTTCTCAAACCTCTTGTACAACCACTAATAGCTCATATTAATTCAGGTAACAGCAGTGAAATGTATCTTGTTTATAAGCTTTTCATTTAAGACATTTTTCTTGCTGGGATCACCTCCTAGTGTGAAAGTTGTTCAAAGATAATAGCACATCAATTCAAAAGTGTAATAGATTTGAGAACACAACATGCTATCAGCATGAAATAGTTTAGCAGCCTCACTAACTCACTGTGTCACAGCTAGAATCATTACATACTTGTTTTCTGTTTTCATGTCAAAATATGTAATTTACATTCTAATGCTGATTACTCACTTGGAGGATGTTTAGTTTTCTTATTTAGAATATTTTTCTTTAAAATGCATACCATAATTAATTTAAAGGTAGTACAAGAAGAGGCATTTTAATTAGTAGGAGTCTAAAATATTTCCTTTTTTTGCAATTCAGGGATGCACAGTATATTATACTATAAAGCATTTTCAATTAGATTTATAATAATAATACCTTATATTAGAAGCAAAATAATTAGTCCATTTTGTTTTTTGGGTTTTTTTAGAAAGTACACTTTTTTTTTTGGCTGCGTTGAGTCTTCGTTGCTGCATGCAGGCTTTCTCTAGTTGCGGCGAGCAGGGGCTACTCTTCTTTGCGGTGCGCGGGCTTCTCATTGCAGTGGCTTCTCTTGTTGCGGAGCACGGGCTGTAGGCGCACAGGCTTCAGAAGTTGCAGTGCTCGGGCTCAGTAGTTGTGGCTCACGAGTTTAGTTGCCCTGTGGCATATGGGATCTTCCCGGACCAGGGATCAAACCCATGTCCCCTGCATTGGCAGGCGGATTCTTTACCACTGTTCCACCAGGGAACTCCCAATTAATCCATTTTGAACGAGCCCTGTCCAATTCTTAGAAAATTTACACACACACGCACACACATGCACACATCGCCTTTTCTAGACTCGTCCTATTTTAAAATTAGCAGAAATTAAATGATCAAAATGCAAAGTGAAAAAATATTGAGGTTCAGTTTATCATTAACTCACTCGAGGTAAATTTTATTTTTCTTAACTGTTTCACCTTTTTAATCCCCCCTTGAGACAAGCCTCTTCCGGTTTTAGGTCCCGTTTGATAATTTTTTATTCTTAGTTAAAGCTTTTGGCAAGGGCTGCCGCTACCATAGTGGTTATTGAAGAAGTTAATTAAACACTAGTCCTCCCAATACTTTTTACTTTCCTTCTACCAGTTAAGTACTACTCTTCACTGGTTCTGTCACTCCCACCCTTGAAAGCACGTTTTAATATAATATGTAAAGGATGAAAGAAAACACTTCACCTGTAATAATGAGGATTCAGTGGGGGATTTCTGCTACCTCTGAACTTCAGGGAAACAATTTTTTTTCATCATGTAGCTTTGTGGATCAGAAGCTACTGCTGCCGCAGCCTTTGTCAGGGTGTGTGTGGTGGTGCACCCGCCGTGGCCAGTGCTGGGAGCAGCACCTTGATTGTCACTGCTTTGTCCTCAGCTGCTTCAAAGGAGAAAACTTAGGGAGAAGGCATGTTGTGTGGGAAAATACTCTTATTTTTTTCCTTCCCCTCAAAGTAGCAGATGTGTAAAGGAGTAAGGAGGTTATGTTTGTGTGTGTGTATACAGTGCTTTTTAAATGTTTAGAACTGAGTTTTCCAGAAGTCTCTTCTAATAGATAAAGAGAATGAGTAGAGATAGCTGTTTCTTTCCTAGATAGATTTTAATCCAGGTAATATATTGAAGCAAAGTTTTTAGAGGAAAAAAAGAATATATAAAAACAATTCCAACCAAAAAGGTTAAGAGTAGAGAAATAGCATCATCTCTATGAAGAAAAGTAGTGAAACCTTTTGGAAAGCTGTAAATACCCAAGGTGAATTATCAGCTAGCCTTCTACGTGACTCACAAGTCCAAGTGTCAAGTTCAAAGAGAAAAGGAAAGAACTCCCTAAAAGAAGGTATTTGTGAAATAAGATAGTATATTGCTGAATGTTTGATAAGCACATGGAAATATAGATACCTCTAGGAAATGGAAGAGCCAGGAGAGAATGGATACTGGTGTCTAATTTAGAGATAAAGTAAAGGCCAATAAACATGGTAGACATTTAAAAGTAGCAATGAGATTAAAAAGGATGAAGCAACCAATTTCTTAACAAACAGGTGAAACTGAAAGGGAGGAACAATGAAGGGGGGGTATTGGAAGTAAGGAATTGAGTGAGATGACACAAAGCAATGAAATATATCTAAACCATTTGATTCTGAGGTCAGATGGATTGAGCCTCGTATTGTACAAATTACAGCTGCTCTAAATTGACTACTTGAAGTGAGCTAGCAGCAGTGACTGTCTAAGCAGGAGTCTTTTGAACTGACTTTCTGTTTTGTTGTACAATCTGGATGGGAGTCTTGAATAAAACGTGGTCCCTGGACCAGCTGCATTAGCTGCTGGCGTTGCACCCCAGACCTTTTCTAACAAGTCTGCCAAGGGATTCTGATATAAACTGAAGTTTGAGAACCATTGCTTTAATGTATGTAATAGTCTCGAAGTACCTTTCTCCTCATGTTGGTGGCCTGACCCTTGAGTATGTAAGTTCACAAGGCCCTACCAAAATCTGTGAGTCCATCATCAGTCTGATGGACCCGTTTCCATGAGAAAGATAGGTGACTGCAGAATGCTTTTTGCAGTCTCATGCAGATGTTAGTGTGGGTAGGCTTCTCCCTGAAAATTCATAGCAGCCTCTGCAATCTCTTAGTTCCGGAATCGTCACAGAACTGCTTAGGGCCATCATCCTTGACTGATGGAGGTTTCTTTCCAAACAGCTAGGTATTTAAGCACAGTTAAGTAATTGCAGAGGTCTCTGGATATCTATTGAGAATCAGTTGCTGAAAGGTAAGGAAAACCAATAGGAACCCAGCCTTGAATAGAAACAGCTAATTTTCTACACGCGCTTGCTTTCTTTAGTTTTCTGTTTAATAGCTGCCAAAAATTTTATATTTGCTTGCATCATTATCCTAAAGCACACCACTTAAATAAACTGCTTTTTCAAGCCTTTTAATCAGTTACCAAATGCTGCTAAGTATATATTTAGCAGATAATCCACTTGGCTTTGGAATTGAAAAATCAGAATTTGATAGTGAAAATTCTGAAGACTGTGATAATGAAGCACAGGTTTTAAGGTTCAAAGTGCTCAGACAAGAGTTAGTATCATCTTTCAGTTTTATCATTTCTTATAAATATATACAGACAGGGCTCCCCTGGTGGTGCAGTGGTTAAGAATCCGCCTGCCAATGCAAGGGACACAGGTTTGAGCCCTGGTCCGGGAAGATCCCACATGCTGCGGAGCAACTAAGCCCACAAGCCACAACTACTGAGCCCGCGTGATGCAACTAGAGAAAGCTGCACACAGCAACGAAGAACCAAAGCAGCCAAAAATAAATAAATGAAATAAATAAATTTATAAATAAATAAATACTGACAAATATTTGGGTCTGTTTTAACTCATGCAATATTTAATGTATATACTCTCAATGATAGATTACAGGTAATTAAGTGAGTGATAATGGGCAATATGAAAGATAACACAATAATTAAATTTTGTATATTTTGAAAATTTTTAGAAAGTATTTTATCTTAAAGTGAATTCCAGGCAAACCATCCATTGTTTGGGCATCATCAAGTGACTAAAACTATTTTGAACTCAGTAGTTAATTTTAGCCTTCATATATTACCAGGTAAGTTTAATCCACAAGTGTGGGATTCGTTTGCTTTAAATCTGAAAATCAGAATCAGAAGAGCTGTTTGATGTTGAGGAAATCTTATGAGACCTTTAATAAGCCTCTTAAATCCAGAAAGTTATGTTTTGCCGGAAGGAGAAAGAACCTGTAACTTAAAATTTCCTTAGCTCTTTTTTTTTTGCGGTACGCGGGCCTCTCACTGTTGTGGCCTCTCCCGTTGCGGAGCACAGCCTCCGGACGCACAGGCTCAGCGGCCATGGCTCACGGGCCCAGCCACTCTGCGGCATGTGGGATTCTCCCGGACCGGGGCACGAACCCGTGTCCCCCGCATCGGCAGGCGGACTCTCAACCACTGCGCCACCAGGGAAGCCCATCCTTAGCTCTTAAGTGAGAACTTTGGATTTTGAAAATGTTGTGAATTTGGCCAAATATTGCCAGTCTTTCTTCTTACTGGCACATTGTCTTTGAAATCAGAGCATCCAATTTGCAGCAAGCAATCTATATTATAGGTAAAATTTTTATTGATTTGCCTAGAAACATAAATAGAAGGCAAGGCATCAAGACATTTAAACAGTTCACGTTTAGTCTGATGTAAATTACTCTCTCTATTCAACAAAGACTATAAGAAGAGGAAGAAAGCATCATTTCCTGTGCAATAGAGCCTGTCTCCCCGTAAGATGTATCAGGTTTTAGACAACAGAAATAGTTTTCCAGGTGTCTGTGTGTCACCGGTAAAGGTTTCAGCTGTGCCTTAGGGACAGGAACTGAACACTCACTGCTATTCTCTTTTCATCCGAATCATTTGCTTTGTTTGCTCCTCTCTCAAAAGGCTTTTAATACCGTATAAAACATGGAAGGAAAAAAACCCTCTTTTCTATGAAGATAACCAATTATGAAGTTAATCTAATTCAAATTTCATTCAGTGGTTGCACACTTTCTTTTTGACTTTTATCTTCTATCCTAATGTCCCACTGAGGAAATGACTCACACGGCTTTAAATGATGCTATAACACATTTTCCAGGGATGCTTCTCATTTGGTTCCTATAATTTCCGACTTATTAAAGCATGTTCTTGATTTTAGAGGAGTATCATGATTATGTGAAGCTTCTGAACAAAATACTACTATTAACCTGTTTGTTTCCTGGTGACGCTTGTAAGCTTACAATTTAATTGCATTTTATAAGTTGTTTAATTTTGTACTTGATGTTAGGATCTTATAAAATGAGCAGTGAATAAATTGATATTCCATATAATATAGAAAGGCACATTTAAATTTGCTCCAAAAATCTGATTATTTTTCCACTAAAAATCTTAACAATAGTAAGTTTTGTGGTGATTACTTTGAAAGACAAAAACAATCAAAAGTGAAGAGTTACCAAGGAACAAAGTGTACCTGCTGAGAGATTGAGTAAAACAGCAAGAAAAAGCAATTGTAAGTGGTCTGAGGTAAAGGTAGATAGAAGTTATGACTGGACATATAGGAGTAATTCAGTGTATTGTGCAGGTTCCGTACTTAAAACATGACATTTCACTTGAGAGTAGAAGGAAATTTGAAATGAAAATGTTACTGTGCCCGTTCTTGGTGTTTGCCAAACAAATTAAAAAGAGGAAGTTGAGGTATAAGAACTCAGAAGAACTTCTCCACCCTGGCAAAAGAAAAGAAAAGAATGAAACAGAGAAAAAAGCAAAGGAGAAATGCTGTAAAGGAAAGAATGCAAGATTCTCTGACTGGTTGAATACTGGTTGAATACTGGTTGGGAGGAGGGGGCAGGCAGAAAAGAATGGTAATTGAAAATTACCCCTAAATCTGAGAAACATTAAGGACAGAGTTACCGACAGTGACCAAAAGGTGGGAATGGAGACAGCAAGAAGGACAAGGAGATTCAGTCTGTGTCCCTACTAATTTCCTTTTTTATTTTTTAATTTTTATTTTGTATTGGAGTGTAGTTAATTTACAGTATTGTGTTAGTTTCAGGTGTACAGCAAAGTGATTCAGTTATACATATACATGTATCTATTCTTTTTCAGATTCTTTTCCATATAAGTTATTACAGAGTATTGAGTGTAGTTCCCTGTGCTCTGCAGTAGCTCCTTGTTGATGATCTGTTTTGTATATAGTAGTGTGTATATGTTAATCCCAATCCCCTAATTTATCCCTCCCCCAGCTTTCCCCTTTGGTAACGATAAATTTGTTTTCTAAGTCTGTGAGTCTGTTTCTGCTTTGTAAATAAGTTCATCTATGTCATTTTTTAGATAGTAATTTAAAATTTGTGGCATGACCCAGAGAAAGATCCATCACAGAGTCAGTTAGAAATATATGCTAGAACCAAAGGCAGAAAGCTGAAATGAAAAGGTTGGTGTGAAGGCAGATCAACAAAGAAACGGATCTTTCAACTTCAGAGGAAAAACGAGCAACTATTAATTGTGCTTAATACTGAGTGATTCTCCCCATTTATGTTTTCGCTGCCTCACGGCGTTACAGTTAATGATGCCACGCGGTTCCACTGGTGCTTGTCTGTTTGTTGTTGTTAATAGAATCCCCCTCAAGATTCCAAAGCCACAAAGCAACTGTTAGTGTTCGGTGACCTTCTGCACCGGCTGCCTTTGGGGCTTTGAAATTGATTTTCCCCCTCCCAGTCTCCGATAGTTTCTCTTCAAGTGTGCATCTCTCATTTGTCACCAGAGTGAAAATGGTGGCACAAATGGCAGAGGAACTGGAGACAGGTGCCGTGCAGGGCATCATTAGAAACATCAGAACAAGATCAGGCTGCTCTGGTATGCCCTGTGTTACAAGGAGGCTGCTGCTGCTTCTGCTTTATTGCCGAATACAATGGGGGCATATTCTCACAGGATCCACTTGTTTCATTCCCAAATATGGTCTGAGAAGGAAAGAAAATCCCTGTCTTTGTTCTCCAAACCTCATGTGGATGCCGGGTCAAAAGCATATGTTTTTGACAGTAATTTTTGCAGAATTTTTGATATGTGAGAAGCATATTCCCAAGGCTGTGTGACTGGTGAAGAGTCACAGGGTGGGAAAGACCATCATGACACACAGGAGTAGGTGCCTTAGAGAGAATTAGGTGATAAAAGAATTTTCTGGAAACTCCTTGTATACTTTTCATGTAGCTGAATTCCAGTATTCATTTATCTGTTCATTTATTAAATATTTGTGGAATTCTAGACCTAAACTAAGCGTTGTGTTCGAGCTTGAAACAGTTTTTTTAAGATCCTGGGCTTAAAGATACAGGTAAGTCACAAAATACACTTGTCAGTGTGTGGTAATTTCTGTATTGCAGTGGAAAGGACATTGTTGATTTTGGAAAGACGGCATCCTGTCTGAACCTAAAAATGGACAGATTCCTACCAAATCTGAAACCAAGTGTTCTCTGTAGAAAGTAGGTTGACATAGACCTTTTCTACTAGTCTAGTTAATGTCTCAGAGGTTTTTACATGTGTATTTTAACATATCTATTTTGAGGCTGTAAGGATTCTTAAAGGAATCATCCTCACATGAATGCCATCATTTGTAAGTGGTTTCAAAATACATCGATTTAACAGTCTTTACGAATTCTTTCTATACTTAACACCCTAGAAAGCCATCTGAAAATATTGAAGGCCAGTCATTCTAAAATATAATTGAGGGTGATTTGGTTTCTCTTTCAGTGTTTTATAATGTTTCTTTATTTACTATGCACGTACATCTCCAAGGCACTAATTTGATGCCACCCCCAACATGGATAGTCATTTAGACAGAGGAAGGGGAAATGCACTTCAGAGCTTTAAAGTCAGTGGCCAAAATTACCCCCAAAACAGTCAAATTCTATTTTCTCTTGCAGCGACAAAAGTAAATTTATGTATTAAATAAGTTAGGGGACTTCCCTGGCGGTCCAGTGGTTAAGACTCCGCGCTTCCACTGCAGGGGGCACAGGTTCCATCCCTGGCCGTGGAACTGAGATCCTGCATGCCGTGCAGCACAGCCAGAAAATAAATAAATTACTTGAGTTTTACACAATAAACTAAAAGACTGTATGACAATATAAACAGTACAGTCCTAAATTTATTTAAAAATAAATACAATTAGAAACTCTTTGAAAGTAAAGAGTCTTCAGTTCTGCTAACCTTGATGAGCAGTGTATTTTTGAGTAATATATCTTTGTTTTCAACAGTATCTCACAGTTGCATTTTGCTTTAAGAAAAATAATAATTTCATAGTCGTTCAAACCTAGTTCTTGAAAGAGTTCCTTGCCAGGATCACCAAAGCAGATGGACATCATGTATTGATACCACAAATTTTGGAAACTAGAAGAGGGTTGTCTGATTGGAAGTCAACATGTGTCTAACTCCTTGTCTCAAGCCATGTTTTCAGTGTTAAGGCTAAGATCATAATCTTTCATGGTCCATAGGCTGAGGTTCAAACCCCATTTCCCGTCGAGAAATGACCCAAAGCGCTCTGAATAAAGCTCTGACGCATTTTCCAGGTTCAGGTTTACTATAATTTCCAACTTTTATTTATTTTTATTCCATCATTTGTTTATTAGCTGTGGGTCTTTGTCCAAAAGGTGCTTAATTTCTGTTAGACTCACTGCCCACATCGGCACAATAGTCACCATTTTATTTATTTTACAGTATTTACGGAGCAACAGTTATGTACCAGGAACTTTCTAAGTCCTGAAAATACTTAGAGGCGAATGAGGCTTTGGGGAGTTTACATTCTAACTGGAGAAGACAGACCAGAGATTTGGGCAGTGGGTATACCATTCATATCCATCAATTTAGGGTACTAGACAAACAACTTCATGTTTTTATATTTCCGTCTCGATTTTATTTGAAACTCCCATCCCTGGAAACTTTGCTCGGGTGATTTGGGTCTCTCCGTCTCCCACCCCACCCTGTCGCGATGCTGTGAGTACAGCAGGGAGTCCCAGGGCTTGAGTGTTCATTCTGTTTCCTCATTATCAGTCGCAGTGTGGCTGCCGCGACAGCTGCGTTCCTGTCTGCGCAGGCCGCTTGGGTCCAGTTTCTCTGCTACTCTTGAAGCCGTAGAGGTCACTCTGCTTCCTGTGAATCACGCTAAGATGCGGAAATCCCAGGGAGGGTCTCCACAACTTCATCACCTCAACCCTCCACCCACTAGTTTTCTCTTGGGCACCCTGTGACCACTGCCGGTCTCTGTCTGAGGTCTGAGGACACGTGCCTTCCATTCTCAGGGCTGCTGATCCGCTCCCTGGCCTCCGCTTCTTTCTCCAGGCACAGCGAATCCTCTGCTCTCAGCGCCTTCTCCCCCATTTCCCTCTTCCTCACGCGTGATGGGAAAATTGTCTGGTCTAAGGGGAATCTTTACCTCCTAAATTTGATTTCTTTCCAACATTCTGGTTATATCCAGGTGCTCTCTACTTCACCCCACCCAGAGGTTCTTCATGGTACCAAAGACCAAGGCAAGGGCGTCTGTCTTTGGCCACGGGCCTGCATACTGGTCGCTGTTCACATGCTGCTTGCTTCGGGGTGCTTGGCTTCATCGGGTCGCTCGCTCTGCCCTTTCCGTACCCTCCGTCGAGGTATAGGGAGAGCCTCAGGCTTCTCTGGAGACCCTCAGCCCCCGCCTCCCTCCCAGCCCTCCCCCGGGCGGGCTTGTCCCACTGGGCCCTGTGGAGCCCTCTGCTCTCATCAGCCCCCCAGGGTTCTCTTCCTGCCCCCCACCTGGAGAGAAACCGCTATTTCACGTCACACTGCGTTTCTCCCAAACATTCTGGTTATACCCCAGTCCACCCCATTTCACCCAGTAGACTGGGCTTTGGGAAACTGGCAGGACACTCAGGCTGTTTCTCCTTCTTGTCCTGTCTCGTCTCTCCGGGGTCCTGTCTCGTCTCTCCGGGGGGCAGTGCAACAAGGCAGCTGCTGGAATTGAGAAAGGGGAGGAAGCGCGAAGACAGAAAATGGGGGAGATTTAAGGAGGAAAAATGCACATTTAAAATAGCATTAAAAAAACTTAACCAGCCGCCCAAGTGAACAGATGGACAAGATAGGAACTGACTGTAATAAGCGCTTTGAAGGAAATAAGCGTGATGATATGATGGAAAGTAAAGGGAACGGGGGCTTCGGTAGGATCTCTGTCTGGTTCCGTTATCTTTCGTGCCTCACCTTTTCCTTCTCCAAGAGGGGTGGATATGTATCCTTCAGAATGCGTTTTGTTACTCCTTTCCACCTGCAGGGAGGAAGTAGTCTGTTACTGTGGGCCGCTGGGACCCTTGCTCACTCACTCTTCATGTATAACCCTGAAGAAAGTGAGAGCCTTGATCAGGGGGTCAGCTGCAACTCTCAGGCCACATCCAACCTGTCACCTGTTTTTGTAGTGATCATGAGCTAAGAATGATTTTTCCATCTTTAAGTGATTGAAAAAAAGTCAAAAGCAGAAGAATATTTTATGACATGGGAAAATGACATGAAATGAAAATTCCAATGTCCATAAATAAATGTTATTTGAATACAGCCATAATCAAGTATGTATCGTCTGTGGCTGCAGTCACTATAGAAGCAGAGTTGTGATGGTATGGCCAGAAAAGCTTAAAATCGTGAATGTTAGGTCCTTTACAGAAGAAGCTTGCCTGCCCCTGATCTGGATGATCGGGGCCCTCCCTGGCACCACACACTCCATCTTCTCCAGCGTACATGCCCTCCCATGTGTGGGATCACCGGTGTCAAATTTGTAAACCAGGGAATTCCTTTTGTAGACATTGGTTGTGAGGGTGTTATATTCTGATTTGGGATTGAAAGTCTTCAAACGATACTTTTGGGTCTTTTGGAATATAGATTCCAGTGAGTGAATTTGGGAAGAAAAATAGCTAATGCTTATTCAGCACTTTCCTGGTGCCAGATGTAAGCACATCACATAGGTTACTTCGTTTAATCCTCATAAAATGCCTATGTAGTAGGTACTGTTAGTATTCCCATTTAATGGATGATAAAACCAAGACACAGGAAATTTGAGCCACTTAGAAACTTCATGCAGATAGCTATAGGTGAAGTCTGGATTTGAACCCAGACAGTCCGGATCCAGAGCCCACATTCTTAATAATTATGCTGAATATAAATATGGTAGTAGGTGCTAAAAATACTGCTTCCAACGTACCACTTAATTCAGGTTATAAACTTTAAAATTTGCTTTATAAAGTTGTTCCATGGAGGAAAATGGATTCACAATACAGTCGCTAGTATAATTTACAGAAGTAGTTACTTATCATTTGCATCTGTTCTAATTTTGTGGTTGACAAAGCATTTTTAGATGCATTAACTGGTTTACAACCCTGTGAGATAAGTAAATCATTTTACAGATGAAAATAGGATCATAAGAGTAGGAAATGTTAGACCAGGAACTTAAACCTCAATCTTCTGATTTCTAACCTAGAATTTTTTCCACTATACCTGTCAGGCAAATTTTCATGACTTTTACCATATCTGTACACCAGCTACACTATTATTCACTTAATAATTTTCTGGAAATGGACTCTTTGTAACTTAAATACCTGATTAGCCTTTCATAAACAATAATATTTGTAAAATTATGACTTTGATTTTTTCATTTCTGAAGCACGGTGCTTACTGTATTCCAAGTACACTACAGTAAATATTAACTCATATAAGCCTCATAACAACCCCGACAGGAAGATACTATTACTATCTGTATTTTCCAGATTAAGAAACCAAAACACAGAGAGGGGTTAGCTGTCTTGCCCAAAGACACATACCTAGTGGTAAAGCAGGATTTGAACCTCAGCAATCTAGCTTCCAAGTTCTGTCCTTTTAACCCCTTAACTTGTTTGATATACTCAATGTATTTTCTAATACCCATTAAAATAGGTACATTGTATTACAATTTAAAATAGTCAGCTGTGTCCCATCTAAAATCATCTTGCATAAAGACTGTATTGTACCGTGGTGGAATATTCCAGCGTATTTCCTATAGCCTCCTGCATAGAAAAGAGAGAGTAGTCTGTTGACTTAATTGGATGTGTTATTAGGGAAAATGATAGTAAATATTGGGACACAAACTAAATACACAATCAGATACTAGCATAATATGAAATGTAATCCATGAAAAACATGGTGCTTTTTTCTAAATTTGGGGACATTTATTGTTAATAGAAATCTTAAAACGAGTCATCTTTCCTAAAGAATTCCCTATGCAGCACTCCTGTTGTGTGATCGTTCAAATTTCTGCTTAAACATTTTCAAGGTAAGAGAGCAGACCGCTTCTTAGAGGCAGTTTACCCCACTGTCGTTTGGCTCAAGTCGTTAGGGAATCTTTCTGTAGTTGATCTAACAACTTGCTTCACTAACCTCTTCATTTATTTAGGCTGGTTTTAGAAAGTGTTCTGTGAGTCCTTTCTTTCTCTATCCCTCCCTCCAGCAGGTTTACTTTCCTGGCTATGTTTGACATAAGCGAAGGATAAGATTAGTTTGCCCCCCTGGAGAACTGACCCGCTGCCTGTGGCCAGGCTTGACGGTACCCGTTATTGGGGAGGGGAAGGATAAGAAAGTCCGCACACATGTCCAGAAAAGAAATCAGTCTGTACCACGTGATTGGGTGTGCTTGTGTTTTTAGGAGTACATATTCTCAAATAGAGCAAATCCACGTGTAGCTATAAAGTAATATAATTACTTTTCTTAAGTGAAATGTGAAGATATTCTGAAGGCAGTTCATAAAGGGAACTTCCAAAATGGTTTTGTGCAGGAAATGGTACGATTAGAACAACTCTGCGGTCTCTCAGTAATCATTTGTGTGCGTAAATCCTCCTGTATTCATTACAAACCAGTCTCTTTCATCCCGGAGTCATTTTTCTGAGTTGGGTTTTCTGGTTAAAATATTTTCTTAATTTCTCATTTTTTGAATTATATGCAGTAAATGATTTTAAAGCCAGAGAGAGAGAGAAAGAGAGGAGAGAGCTCATGCCTCGCCGTCTCTGTCTCTCACATTTTAATCTATTTGTATCTTATTATGATTTTTTTCCCACCCCGCAGGCATTTCCTATTCAAAACAGGAACAGGGACAACGCCACTGTTCAGTACTGCAACCCCAGGATACACAATGGCATCTGGCTCTGTTTACTCGCCACCTACTCGGCCACTACCTAGAAACACCCTATCAAGAAGTGCTTTTAAATTCAAGAAGTCTTCAAAGTACTGTAGCTGGAAATGCACCGCCCTGTGTGCTGTAGGGGTCTCAGTGCTCCTGGCAATACTTCTGTCGTATTTTATAGGTAAGAACACATTTCTAGAACTCTATTTATTTGGTCAAGGTGTGTATTTGGAGGTTATATGTCATGGGGGAGGGGCTGGTACTGATATATGGTAAATCGCAGAGTATTTTAAGTAATTTCCATCTTATGTAGATAGATGGAAAAGCTGCCTTTGCATGAGGCACGAGGTCTGTCTTGGACACACAGTAGAGTGTCTGTGTGTGTCGGATTTGTCCCTCGTGAGATATGGGCAGCTCTGTGGCATTTCACGTCCAGGAGATAATTGATGCGCTTGTAGTCGGAATGAGCTCTGTGCAGGAATCTCCTTCAGGGCAGTCGATAGGAAGCTCTCTGCTCCTTGCGATGTTACTGTCTTTCAGCCAGCTCAGCTGTCTAAATGTAAAGCCCATCGCTCAGGGCCATCCTCTTGCACTCAGGAAACACTCTCCAGAGAACCGACCATCCATAAAACAATGGCTGGATCACACGCGCGCTCCTCTATGTGGATTTGCCAGCTTTTCCGATGTGGTATCGATCATGTTTTTTGTCACCCAAATGATGGGAGCTGCTAAGAGAAGTTGTAAATATGCCTTTCCTCTAACCGTTTCAGAGCATAGATGAGCGTTCACACTATTGGAAAGTTGCTTATTCAAGTGTCAGAAATGACCACGTCTGACCTTGATCTGCTTCTAAGTGTAGGGAAAGGCCCACCGCATCGAAATGCAAATGGTGTCCACTGAGATAAATCACAGGCCGTGTGTTTTGCCAACAAGAACAACAGCCAGTGATGCATCCTCAAGTTTACAAAGCGATGTGTGATGCCCCATGAAATTCTATAGCTGAATAAGAGAATCACAGGGCTGTCTGTAGAATAGTGTGACGCTTTCGTGGTGAACCAGTTTCTGTCACTAACTACGGTACTCCTTAGTTATAAATGATGTCCTTTGGAAAGTGAAATAACCATTTTGAGTCACGTCATTTAAGAGGAAAATAGAATTTTAGAGCATGAAGGGAGGAACTTTAGAGATAATTGAGTCAGGGCTGGCAACTCGGTGGCATGTGGAGTACTGTGACTTCTGATTCTTTGACCGTGGTCGACATCGCTAATGAATCCGGGCACCCTTTCCCACTAAACCTGCACACAGCCTCGTTATCGTCATCACAGGGCTTCGTACAGCCACTGTCCATCAGAGATGAACGCGAGATGAAACTTTCTGTCTTTTTTCAATCTAAGTTAACTCCCTCCTTGTAAAAGTGGTCAAACCAGGTACCAAAGGGGTTGCCACTTGGCCGAGATCACACACTAATGATGTACTGCTGTACCGTTCCATAACACTCGAGGGACACGAGGAAGGTCACAACAAAAATCTGTGTTCACAGACAGATTTCTAGTATTCAGCTAAAAAATATCCAGCCATTAAGAGCATCTCTTCTGGTTACTGTACACATTACTTGTACTTGTCAGCAGCGTGCTGCTGAAGAATTTTAAATGGTGTCTGAAACGCACCGGTCACAAATGGGATGTAATAAATTAAGCATATGTATTTGTATGGGTTTTTTTTTTTTTTTTTTTTTACTATAGTGCATGCTAAACGGATAGATAAGTACTATGCACGGTCAGAGTTCAGTGTCTGTGCTGTGGATGTGTGGTCAGACATCCTTTCTGATCTTAAGTACCTGTGTCCTACCAGCTGTTAAATATTTTGAATATCAACTCTGATACCATTTAATTTTATTTACATTGCGTGACTAGGAAGAAAGATAGCATTTTGATGTGAGATCACATCGCTATTATTTGTGAGCCTTGTGCTCTCTAAGGATCCGTCAGTGAATATAATTGAATATCACACTACTAAGTGAAGGCTCAAATGCCCCCTTCCTTCACGTTTCCTGCTTTTACTGTTAGTGGTTAGCACCCTACTTTACGCCTACCAGTACCACTATCATAGATGTCTGCCTTTGATTTTATCTTTCCCCACGTGGAAACATACAAATTATATAATTAATATACTCACGTACTCTTGTTAGTTTAACAGATACTCGTTGAACATCTGTTAAGATTTAGTTACTGTCCTAGAAATTAAGGTGATACAATCCAAGTGTTATTTGCCAAAAAATTACTTTTATCATCAGAGAATTATCTCATCGTTTTATTGCTTTAATTAAACACAAATATACTTAGAACTTTCACTGGTCTTCCTGTACTTCAATAACTAACACCCTAACATAATGGTTTTCTGTTGTTTAGATCAGGTAAAGCATTTCATTTCTGCATCAGTTAGCATGATAAATCAATTTGAGAGTGAAGATACTGCCTTTACCCTTGAAAAAAAAAGAAAAGGACACTTCTGTCCCCGGGAAGGCTGTCCTTTTCTATCGAGTGTGTGTGTAAAGCAGAGAGGGAGATCTGTCCAGCCAGATCAGCCTGATAAGCCCCACAATCAATGGGACCAATGTCATCATCACACTGACCTCACAACCTTCAGCAAAAGGGCAGCCATCCTTAAATTTTCTTCTTTCCATTCCCTTAGAGGTCCCCTTCCCTCATATTGACTGTCAATATAAAGTCAAAGCCTTAAGAAATAAGTAAAATAAAAGGCCTGAGAAATTATTTCTCACCTAGAATTTTCTTTCTCACCTTCCAATAAGGTCATGAGAAGTTATGAGATGCTGTAGCGTTTACAAGTCTCTTCTCTAAGATAAAATTATCTCAGGATAGTCAGAAAGCGAGGAAGGGAGGGGGACAGACTTTGCTGTTTGGTTGTTTTTCCTAACCCTATAAAGAATTTCAGAGACTAAAGAAAGGTCAAGAAAGAAAGTTAAAATTAATTCCCATAGGTAAGTGTTATATCTTTGCATAGGTAACCACTGCTAACTTTTTGGTGTCTGCCCTTTCAGATATTTCGCGATGCGCATATACATCTAGAGTCCCATATTTTTAATTCATTTTTGTACCAGACTTTCTCATTTATCATTCATTAAACATCATTTAGCAGCTTTTTTTTTTTTTTTTTGCGGTACGCGGGCCCTTCACTGTCGTGGCCTCTCCCATCGCGGAGCACAGGCTCCGGACGCGCAGGCTCAGCGGCCATGGCTCACAGGCCCAGCCTATCCGCGGCATGTGGGATCCTCCCGGACCGGGGCACGAACCCGCGTCCCCCTGCATCGGCAGGCGGACTCCCAACCACTGCGCCACCAGGGAAGCCCTAGCAGCTATTTTTAATTAACCGGTTTCCAAAAAATGCAGTGACTATTTTCTTATGCGCGTGTGTGTGTGTTTATATGTGCAGCTGGGTTCCGTCGATCAAATTTTTGGTCGGAATAAATTATTTGAAAGAAATTTTCTGTGCCAAAGGACCATGGCCAAATTACCCTCAGTTTACACAACTACCAGTGCCCCTTAATATCAGTATTTGTAATCCTTGGCAATCTCTTAAATTAAAACATTTTATTGTTTTCATTTATTACTAGTAGTGCTGAATATCTTTTCAAATACTTACTGACCATTTGTATTTTTTTATGTATGTGTAGGAATAGTGTAGTTTCCCCCATTTTTCTATTGGGGCTTTTGTTCTTTTGGGGGGGGCAGTTACACATGTTTATTAAGGATATGAATCATTTGTCATACGTTATATACTCTTCCGATTTATTATGAACTTTGTTTTCGGTTGTCTTGCCGTATACCGTATAGAATTTTTTAAGTAATCAAAGTTATCAATTTTTTTCTTTCTAATTGCTTTTTAAAAATATTTATTTACTTATTTGGTTGCGCTGGGTCTTAGGTTGCGGCCTGCGAAGTCTTAGCTGCAGCATGCATGTGGGATCTAGTTCCCTGACCAGGGGTCGAACCCAGGCCCCCTTCATTGAGAGCACGGAGTCTTAACCACTGTGCCACCAGGGAAGTCCCTTTCCTTTGTAATTTCTAATGTTCGTGTTATGCCTATAAAATTCTTATTTACTCCAAGTATTATTTTTTAAGTCACTTAAATTTTCTTCTGGTACTTTTATGGTTTTTCAGTAACCATTTTTAGGTCAACATTTTTCCGGGCACTCCACTAGGTGTTAGAGGTTCAAATTAGCCCTTCATTCTAGAAGCTCTCAGTCAAGCGATAAAGACATGTCCGCAAGCACACTTTTAACAGGACATGCTTTCATAGCAACTTGATCCGAATGAGCAAATAAAGAAAAGAAAAGGAAAGAAGGACACACCTACTCCTGGCTGAAGATGTTGGAGTAAGACTTGATCTAGCAGGTGATATTTGAAAGATGCAGAGGAGCTCAGTTCACTAGGTTTGACATCAGAATGATTGGTGGGAGATGACCTTGAGAAGAGGTCATCCAAGGCGTGGAAAGGAAGAAGCGTGAAATATCCACAGTGGTGCGCGTGGAGGCTCCCGGTGTGCCAGCACTGTGTATGGATCACCTCCTTTCATTTTCACAGCAACCCCATGAGTTATCGTCTCCATTTAACAAATAGGAATCTACCGCCTAGAGAGGCACTTCACCTAAAGTCACATAGCCAGTAAGCAATGGAAGCTGGACTGGAAACTACCAACCACCCCAGGACACTGTACTGCCTCCCGTGGGGTTTTTGAAGAACTGAAAATAGGGAAGAAAGGAAAGCATAGCAATGATCACATTTATGTTTTTCAAAGATTGCTCTAGTGGCATCCCTGAATGTGTAATTCGAAGACGTAAAGTCCAGACTCGTGCTTTTCAGACTTGAATGTGCCTAGGAATCATCGGGGGATCTTGTAAACGCGTATTCTGATTCAGCAGATCCAGCGTGAGAACCGAGAGTCTGTATTTCGAACAGGCTCCCAGGTGATGCTGCCGTGGTCCGTGACCAGCACTGTCAAATGTGATGCTTAATGACGGAAATGTTTCTACACGGTCCAGTTCAGTAGCCCCTAGAAACATGTAGCTATGGAGCCCTTGAAATGTGGCTGATGCAACTAAGGAACTGGAGTTTAAATTTTATTATTGTTAATTAATTTGAACTCACAGCTACATGTGACTGATGGCTACCATTTGGACGGTACAAGTATGGACAACCTCTTACAAAACTAGTCTAAATGAGAGATCATGAAGCCATGTTGGGATAGGGAAGTGGGCGGAATTGAGAAACTATAACTGACTCATATTAGAATAGATGTGCCATGATTTATCATATACCAATTCTTGAAAATCAAATGTTCAGGCCCGTACATATGGCAGACCTCTTTTCAGCAGAGTCACATGTGATTTTCTTGAGATCACTGAGCTCCCAGTTAAAATCATTCCCTGCCGCATTAACGTTTGAGTTGATGTGCCTTTGCACACTGACAATTCTCCTGATTCCCAAACACAAAGGTTGAGCTCAGTGATACAGACATATCCAAAAAATACCTGTCCCACTTTTTCTGGGCCCTAATTTACTCATTCTTCTTTGTTTCTAAAATCAGAAAAGTATAAAGATGGGCAGTAGCCAACAGTTGTTAACCAAAGAATGGGTAGAAAAGAAAGTCTGTTGGTTGCTACTGCTTCTGCTTCTGCTTCTGCTTCTGCACAGTTACAGAATGAGAAGGTGTCTTGATTATTGCTCTTTACTCACAGAATGCTCTTTCCCCTGTGGGGGAGGTACCCTGAAATTTTGATGTTGTACACATTGAAATATGCCCAGAAATCTTATCATGAAGTGTAAACGTTACTGAAGCGTTATTAAATACAGATCAAAATGTGCTGGAATTACTATGTTAACACCAATTAAAACTGCAACAAAGTCAAGTCAAACTTCAAATAACACCGTTATGGACACTTAACCTCATTAACATGACCATATACTGCTAGCAGAGTCTGAAAATCCACAGAATTTCCCCTTAGAGTAGTACCAAAAGTATTTGCACATGTAATTTAAATCTAAGGAAAACTAGAGAAAACAAAAATCGTACCAAAATACATTATGCTAGCATGTTCTCTCAACTTGGGACCCTTTTGGCCAGGTTTATTCCGACCAATAATCCCTATGGCAAGGTTTTTGTTTATCACAGCTTATTGAGATATAATTCGCACACCATATAGTTCATCCATTTAAAGTATACACTTCAGTGGTGTTTCAGATATTCATACAGCTTTGCAACTATCACCACAATCAATTTTCGAGCACTTCCATCACCCACAAAAAACCCTATATCCCTAAACACACACTTCATATTGCCCTCCAAAACTCCAATAGTTTTTTTTTCCCACAGAAATTGAACTTGTAAGGGAGTGGTTTGTGGACTCATTTTCCAATGACAAGAAATAACTCAGCATTGTTTTTCTCGTGAACTTCTGACATAGGCTGCTAACCTCCTTTTCAGAAATACATGTGTAGTTATTTATTTACTTTGAACAGCTGCTACCAACTGATTCCTAAACTAGATGTTGTCATATGTCTGCTAAAAAGGCTATTTAACAACATAAGCATTCCCTAGATCAAGCAAAACATAACCTGTCGAATCCAGGTTCATGGCAGTGATGATTCCTTAGCAGTTATCTGTCCTACTTCTTTGTCTATTTGGATTTTATGAACATTTTTGTCTCTCCATGTACCTTGAAATGGATTATGGTACTAGCTATATATATGCAACTCAGAGTCAGGAGGAAAAATAAGCCAGCCCTTTATGCTTCGAGAAAAGTTAACCATTTAAATGTAGATGGCAAAATTAAAATGTGTTGCGACATTCTTTTTTCTTTTTGGACATGTCTTTATAATAAAAGTGCTGCTTTATTAGGTTCTAGAACACAGCCAAACAGTAAATTACATACCATTTTTCACTACAGCTTCTTCCCTTAACTCCTAGCTGCATTACTTTTAGAAAATGCATTTTGTCTGAGATAGAATGGTAGCATTTTAATACAAATGTGGTGTCATCCCAATGTAGAAAAATATATATATCATCTGGATTTTAGAGAATTGAAGATTATAAACTAAAAATTTTTAATCAATATATCAATATTTTATTTTATCCTTGGATACATGAAATTAAGAACATTTTAAAACCTGATTCAATGGTGAATGATGGCTCAGAATAAAACAGTTTACCTCTAGGAGAGGAGGAATATAATAAAAACATACTCCTGCAGTCTTCTGAGTCTGTAAATTCAAAAAGGCAAAACTGTACTACAAAGCCAGTCTAGACAGTTGTGGTTTTTTCTTTATTAAGGGCAGCACTTTGTATAGGTGAAATTGTGCTTTCACATATGTACACTGTTCTAACACCCACAGAAATTTTGGCCATCTTGTCATGTTTGCACTCTATCCTGACTTTCGATATGAGCTCTATTAATTTGTAGAAAATATTAGTTTTCTGTGTCTAGCACATCACATAGAAAGCTAGAAAAAATTGAGAGATCACTTAAAAGTCAGTTCATTCTCCAGCCAGCTCTGTATAATCATATCAGTGACTTCTGAATTGAACCTAAAGTGGGAAAAATCAATATATTGTACACCCAGGGTTTTTTGACGTTATGAATATTTTCTTGCTATTTATTAGCACAACTTAAAGATGTTTAGTTTTAAGTTGATCTTAATATTTATTTATTACCATAGAGAAAACGGAGCTCACTACCAAGATCAGGAAATTATACAAATGTAGAACGTACGCTCTTCCTCTCCTCCCTAAAAATAATTTATTTACTCTTAGCTTGCTATGAGTTCAGCTAAAGTAAATAATATATGGGAAATACTAGAAACAGACTGTATTTTCCATTCAAATATAAAAATCTCCCTGACTTGAAAAACGTCCAAGGGCGGCAACAATAAGCAGTAGCTTTAAAGTCAGCTGAACTCCAGTTTGTGCCATGCATAAATATCTCGTCTGTGAAATATGGGGCTGTTTTCTCTGTTGTAGGATATCATTTTTGCAGAATGTAGCAACATCTCCTGACTAATGACAAATGGAAAGCATAATGCAGTATTTACCATTTCAGTGCTATGTTGCATAAATATTTAATTGGTGTCGCATATGTCATTTGCTTTTACATTAGTGGTACTGAGAGCAGTGTGCTCCAAGAGAAATATCTACATACAGAGGAGCGAAAGGAAAAGTAACTGGCATATATGAGGTTAAAAAGAGAGCTTGATAGATTGCTAGGAGTCTTAGGAATGAATTCACCATAAAAACTCTACATTCCATTGAATCTATATTCCAACAAAGGTCTCATCCTCAAATAAAACAGATCAAAGAAAATGCCAGTGTGTATAGACCCTTTTTAGTTTATTGTTCCTACTTCATTTTAGAATGTCTACAGACTACTCACACCTTGTCCATCTTCCTTAAAAATAAGATTCCACAGTTTCTTTAGTGGCCTAATAATATAACACCAGATAAGGAAGTGACCCTTCATCCATCCATCCATCCATCCATCCATCATTCATTCAGCATTTATTTATTGAGACACCATGGTGGATACTGCAGTGAACAACACAGTCCTTGCCGTCTTAGATTATATCTTAGCGAATGCAAACACTGAGCGCCTAATTATAATCATGATGACTAGTTAAAAAAGAGAAATAAATGTAGAAGACTAGGACAGTGCATAAAACGCAGTACTTACTGAGTCTGAGCATTAGAGAAAAGTTTTCCTGCTAAAACCAGAATAATAAGTAGGATTATGTGTTTTGAAAAATGCTGACAGAAGGACAAATTTTAAGTGTTACCACATAAACTTAAATGTGGCCCCAAAAATCAATTCTCAGGAATATTAAAACCAATACATTGTGATATAATAAAAAAATCTAGATGTGTCTGAGGGAAAATAAGTTACGATATTCATTGATTTTCTTTGTCGAGTTAGTCTGGCTAGAACCCTCTTGGTAGTTAACATCTAGAAGTGGAAAGAAATGTTACTTTGGATATTTGGGGTAACTAGATTTAAAATTTCCACACGAATTTATAGTCTGTTTTTGTTTGTTTCTCTCCCTTAAGTTTAGATAACATACTTTCATGCTTTAAGATTTTATTTACAAAGTATACCCAGAAAATAGTTTTAAAACTGTTAAAAGAAATGATATCTCTGGGTTCTTTTCCAAACATTCATGAGTACTCTATTAACCTATTTTGAAGATATTCTTAAACCACGTGTTTCCATATGTCAGAAGTTGTTTGGAGACAGAGATCATGTCTCTCTGCATTTGATAACCAAAGAGGTCGGCCCATCCAATTTCCATTGTTGAGTTGGGCCTAGAAGTGGAAAGAACGTTACTTTGAGATCTTTCCATTGGACGTTTTAAGCACACATCATACAGCAGGGGTCCCCAAGCCCTGGGCCGTGGACTTGTGCCAGTCTGGGGCCTGTTAGGAGCCGGGCCCCCCAGCAGGAGGTGAGCGGCGGGCGAGCAAGTGAAGCTTCACCTGCCGCTCCCCGTTGCTCCCCGTCACTTGCGTTACCGCCTGAACCATCCCCCCCGCCCCATCCATGGAAAAATTGTCTTGCAGGAAACCCAGCCCTGCTGCCAAAAAGGTTGGGGACTGCTGTCATACAGTGAATCAAAGAACAATTATATTTTTTAGCTAGAGCCACTTCTGTATAGTACTAATTTGTTCTGGGAGAAAATCTTCAGTGTTTTTAAAGATAAGAACTTCCAGTCTTTTCCTGAGCTGTTGGATTTCATCACTGGTGACTTATCCAGGTTTCCAAAGAAGCTCGTCCTAACGCTTCTCTCCTGGTGGCTTTCTCCATCCGCGAGGCTGGCGTGGCGTTGGCGGCCTCTCTCCTGGGCTTGTCTTTTCTCCCTAAAGCTTTAGCCACAGGCTGATCCTTTCGGTCTGCTCCTCTGCTAGGGAGCTCTTTCTCCCCTTTATTGCTTTCCTTTCCCAGGGCTGTAGAAGGGTCCCCAAGGCTCCCTAGAATATTACTGCATGTAAAGCTGGGACATGAGGCCCTTGGCTCTGAGAAAAAAAGATGTTACAAGTGCTTTTGCATCTTGCAGATTTTTATTTGTTTTTCCCAGGCATTGCCTTTCAATTATTTCCAGTATCACAGTCAATTTAATTCCATTAAACTTAGCAAGAATCGAATATCCCTCCTAAACACTGAATTCACAGAGAAGAGTATGACATAATCTTTACCACAATGATCTTATGTGGGAAAAAATGATGTCAAATTTGAATATCACATTACAATATATTTTTAGCATGCTGTTTATAAGTACAGAGCCTCAAAGCAGGAAGATTTGAGTCTCTAATCCCACCTCTGTCACTTACTAGCTATTTGATCTTGAGCAGGGTACTTAACCTCCGTAAAACTGGGTTTCCTCATCAGTATAAACAAGATTAGTAAAAGTAGAGCTCTTCGGAATATTTAATAAAATAATTATTAAAAGACCTGCTGTATAGTGCAGGGAACTATTTTCAATATCTTGTAATAACCTATAATGGAAAAGAATCTGAGAAAGAATAGATATATATGTATAACTGAATCACTTTGCTGTATACCTGAAACTAACACAACATTGTAAATTAACTATACTTCAATTTTTTAATGGTTAAAAAAAAGAAAAAAATAATAATTACTGTGCCTATAAAAATGTAAGTGCTCAGTTGATTTTAGTGATATTATTATTCCTTTTGACAACCTAGTAAACCAAATATTATTATCCACAGTTTTTAGAAAGAAAAACCTTAGGCCCAGAGGTCAGTGACCTGTGTAGCGTTAAAGCCAATCAGTGTTTAAACAGGGACCGTGATCCAGGTCTTTTTATTTTGAGTCCAGAACTTTGTTCCACTATATCATAGGGCATTGTCTCTCATAAGATTTAAGAACTTACAGGTGATGCATTGACAGGAGAATAAGAAAGATGGAATGACAAACTGGGATATATATTCCCTTTTGAATTATTATTCTGTTATATCAGATCATGTCACATGAGGAAGATCTCAGTAGATGCTCCCATGTCATGACACCTGTCAACACTTCTTTCACAAATAAAGAACGGTTTTGCTGGCAATAATTTCTATGTAATTTTAATAACATAGTTTACAGTTTACTCTGTTTATTCTTAGTGATGCCTTCTGTTTGTACTGATTTTTCCTTTAAGGTAATACTGTAAAAATTTCATTTTAAAATAAATGTATTTAAAGTTTTAAGTCAGTAATCTCAAGGAAAACTAAATTAAATATATAAATATAACAATATTTATTTATAAAATAACAATACCATAGAAGGTTCACAATTATATAATACAGGTGATAAGCACATTAAAAAAGTGCATAGGGATCACTGCTGATTGGACCGAAAATGCTGTAGGTCTTTACCATTGGGTCTTTTAATTTCCTTCTGGATCCTTAATCTTTTCATTACCTACATTTGTAGTTTTAACAAGCTAGCTTCATGATGTAGTTTGTGAGCCTATGTGAGTTACATAGAATTTGTACATAAAACCTAACCATATTATTTCAGTCATTTCAAATCACAAATTTTACCAGCATTTTCTATTTTTAGCGTAAAGCTCTTGTTAGATGTGTTTTACTTCTTCAAAGAAATTCCTTATGGTCTCAGAAAAGAATCACATATAGAGAAGCAATACATGTTGAAAGTGGGAAAGCGGGTCATTTATTTTTTAGGAAAGGAGCCCGAGACCACCACATACAGAAGCCAGTGGACAGCAAGAGCAGTCTCCAGGAGATCACAGGTGACCTCCTCTGTATGTTGCTTTGAAATAAATTTCCACAAATGCTTCATAAATATCCATTAATTATAGTTAATTATAGTTAACTGAGGAAAACTGTTCTCCAAGTGAGCCCTGATGAACGGGGAGCACCTCGGACACTAGCTTCCTAAGATCTTTTCCAGCCCTGCCTGATGAGATGCGATGGTCCAGGCAGACTGATGGGATGTGTTGAATTTACCGCTACCTATGAGGTACCAGAAGTGGTGACATGGACTCTGCGCCACTCTGCTTTCACAGGCAACAGAACTTGATAGGGCGACACTGACTAAATCTTTGTTGATGAATATGAATCCTGAACAACACACTACTTGAGCTGGTTGTGCCTGGATTCCTGGAGGGTCACTCATTTTGTTAAAAGTTGTTACTTGATAACCATACGCATGTGTGCTGACGCGTGCGTGCACACACACACTCACAATTCATATTCTCTCTTTCAAATGTGACTTCTCAGGGGAGAGTGGACTATTATGAAAGGGACGTTTTGAAGGGAATGTTTTTCTGGATTTTGCCATAGTTTAATATACCAACCTTCCTCTAAGAGTCTCCATATACCTAATAGTTGGATCTTTTAATAATGATGATTAAAGTGTCTTAAAATTTAAAAGAGTTGTAATTTTCAGGTCTATTCCACTTTTTCCAAAAGGTCAAAACAAGTCAAGGAAAAATTGTATGCTTAAGTAGGTCATTAACATCCATATACGTTTGTTGCATAAAAGTAGGATATAGGTCTTAAATAACCTTTTTGGAAGAAAGGAATGCAGATGAAAATTGAGTCAGTACAACAAGCCTTTGAACAATGAGCAGGTCCATGGGGTTTCAATCCAATGGTGAAGCTGCTAATAACTGTCACTAGTGAATCCTCTGTTACAAGCATTTCGTGATAACAAACTCAGTATTTTGGCAAGCAGGGAATAGTCTATAAATCATGTAAATGATTTCGTTCTGTATTTTGAATGTTCTTGGAATAGGTCCTCTTACCATATTCTCTAACGTTGACAGCTGTTACCTCAAAGATTCTCTAGCTTATTGATAGTGACTGGCCCCTTTGGGCAGTTAATCATGATGGTGAACACTTTATTCTTTCCGTTCGTTTGGAGAAGGAATGCTTCTCTCATTCAGAGAACAGAACCTGAAAACAAGAGGAAACTAATGAAACACTAGGAAAACAATCTGTTTGATAAATCCCGACTTAATTCCCTTGGTGACAGAAACATCGGCTTGATTTTCATAAGCCTCTGTCAGCTTCAGCGCTGGCTGTCAGGGCAGCTGGAATTGCTGTTTACTAAGCAGTGTCTTTAAACGTATTACACTGAGTCTACGCAGTAAAGAAAGAAAAAAGGCAATGAAATTTAAAAGTAGAATTTTTTAATATTGTCATTTTTAAAAGAACAGGAGTCTAATATTCTGGCAGAAACACACCTACAGAGCTGAATCACTGTCCAGGCTCATCAAGACATTTTGATAGCCGTGATTCTACTTTCCCATGAATGACAATGCCAGGAAAGGATAGAAAGGAAAAGGACACAGTATAGAAATATAAACTGTCAGCAGGCATTCCTTACTTCCCTTTCCCCCAAAACACTGTTACTTCATGAAGCCTGTGACTTGCAGTATGTCATCTTATAATGCTCAGAGAACCTTGCTACGTCAAGTGTTAGTTCCTTTGAATATCAAAATATCCTATAGGTGGAATAATTCCTTTTTTAATGATAATTTGAGCACATATTAATATGAAAGCGTTCAAAAGAAGTATTGACTTTAAAATAACCATATTTGGGTCAACAAGGTATAGACTGTTGAAATAATATTAGCCTTAAAACTTAATAACAGGGCTTCCCTGGTGGCGCAGTGGTTGAGAGTCCACCTGCCGATGTAGGGGACACGGGTTCGTGCCCCGGTCCGGGAAGATCCCACATGCCGCGAAGTGGCTGGGCCCGTGAGCCATGGCCGCTGAGCCTGCGCGTCCGGAGCCTGTGCTCCGCAACGGGAGAGGCCGCGGCAGTGAGAGGCCCGCGTACCGCAAAAAAAAAAAAAAAAAGTTAATAACAAATAATAAGGGGTTCGAATGCCAAAATATTGCCTAACACATTCCATCAACATGTATATGAACACAGCAGGAAATCCAAAACAAAAGCTAATTTATGGAAAACTATGTATTCCTAATGACAATTTAGACCAGTAGGGGTCCAGGTTACAAACTGCAATCTTTACATGAGATGCTTTCATTTTACATTGAAAACTTGGCTGCATTGTGGAAGCATGTATCAAATCAAATCATTGCCCTATATTTAAGAGTATCCTTCTTATTTTTTCTGTAAAATATAATCATTGTACATGTGCATCATGTATAGTTATGTATTCATGAATTGAAACATAAAGTGAAGAAATTTTGCTTTCAAAACCCAAGATACCCAAGGAATCGTATGCATAAACTGATAGTTTGAGCCCATGCAATTTTACTTTATTTTAAAGTGAAAACAAAGGAGCAACGGCATTGGTATTCTAATATATTGATATCTTATTGATGCCAGATGTTTTTTTTCCTATGCTCAATGATTTAGCCTAAATATTTATTTATATTTTAAAATATTATATTGACATATCATACAATATAAATCTGGAAGAAACCTTTAAGATCGAGTGCAAGCTCTTCAGATTTTTATATAAATAAGATATCTAAGCCTCAGAGAAGCCCAGGGACTTGCCAAGTTTCCACAACTAGTTAGAGCCAGAATTGAGACTTGGACCCGGTCTCTTTTAATATAAGCTAAAGGCTCCACAAGATGCCACAGACAATCTATGTTGAAAACTGTGTTCTTAAATAAAAGAGATCAAATTCTGATTTTCTTTTCCTGCAGCTTCTGATAACATGTTCTTAACGATTCTTTCTCAGAAAGATAACTTTGCGGGGGGGAACGTACCATGGTGGTTGTGAGGTGAATTATAAGACGGGAAAGCTTTAGACCTTAGCTGGCTGAGATGAACTTTAAAGGTTTTGGAGGCTAACCGCAAGTGCACTGCAAACACTTCCAGGATATTTTTTAGCTTAGTTTTTCTTACCAGAATCTGGTTCTCATGTTATCTCATATTTTTTGTCTTTGTGATAATGTTTGCTTGATCTTGTAATATTAAATAGCATTTAGCCAATAATGGCAGGCCTGCTAAGAGCAGTATTTTAAGTTGCCAAAACCTCAGAGTGTACCCTTCGGGGTTCTGGTGGCATAAGCTGGGTTCAGGGTTCTGATGGCAAGGGTGCTTGCTTCTGTGTTCGCCTCACAACATCCCCTGTAATTTGCTCCAAGGTTCTGGCAAATTGCTGGACCATGTCACCAGCTGTCACCACCCCTTCTTCCCATTCATGTTTGGCAGCATCTGGGACACAGGCATGCCAGTAGAAATAATAGTAGCTGTGATAACAACTTCAGTGGCATGGTCCCCAGAGACAAGATCAAACTCTGGCACCTTTTCTCTCAACAAGGAGCTAAAAATGGCACTGAATTTGCTCCTTGGTGATATATAATTTTCTTTAATTATACATTTTGGTTTCAAGTCTTTCAAGCTGGCTTTTAAGTATCAAACCAGCATATATCGGTTAAAAACAATGGCATGCCCTTTTTTCTGTGGCGAGGAGGTGAAATAGCTAGAATACCATGGATTCCCCTCATCTCCATCAGCCTTGAAAAATAAAAGGAATGGAAATTTCTCTCACTTGAATGGTCCTTGAGCCCGAAAGAAAATTTCTTCATAAAATTTCACTGGTAGATATTCACCATCATATTGTCTCAAAATTATTTCAGTTAGTGAGGTTTTTTAATTAACATTTATAGAAAAAAAAATAAAAGGTTACAGAACAAATGTTTTTGAATGACATAAGAAATATTTTAAACATCTTGAAATTGGTTACAATCTAAGAATAACAGGGGAAAAAAAACTAAGAAGATGGGTGATAGTATAAAAGTATGCTCACGAATTTTGTAGATGACAAATGCCAGATGCTACAGCTGATTTAAAAGGGTTCTGACTGGGAATCATCGTGGAAGTCCATGTTCTCCTGCCTTGAGAAAAGGGAGGAATTGCACTAGTGCCTTCTAAGACTGCTTCTGACTCTCACCAGTCTCAGATTCTCTGTTGTCACCCCTATTTCTCAGGAACCAAGCTACAGAGAGCCAGCCCTCTAGGAGCAACTCTAAGCAAAATATTGAAAAAGCTGAGTTACATATTAAATTTTCCCCGTAACTGTCTTCTCCCATTTTTCCACAGCTAACAGCCTGTACTTTTATTCCCCTCCCCCACAAACTCATCTTTTTCCCATCAAAGTACCTATGTTAACCCCCAGCTGCAACGATCCATTTCTGCTTCTCCTACAACCGCCCATTCCTCACACAGCAGAAGGTAAAAAATTTATTCACATATAAGGTGGTATGTTTAAGATACAATAATATAAAGTGTTATGGCAGTGTAGAATAGATATTAATTCCAGGAAGACTTCATAAATAAGTGTCATATGAACTAGACATTAAGGAGTTAGTGAGATTTCGTCGGGCAGAGTTTGAGGGAGGCACCTTAGAAACCAGGAATTATGAGGAACACAGGCATGGAAGCAAGACAATTAAGGGCATGATCTAAATGGTAGACCGGCAAATCTGGCGAGCTCATGGGGTCTGTGATCTCTTCGCACTGTTGCGCAACAGATCTCCAGAACTGTTTTCATCTTGCAAAACCGAAACTCCTTAAACAACAACTCCCCATCCCCCATCTGCAGCCCCTAGTAACCGCCCTTCCACTGGCTGCCCCTTTGAGTCTGTTTTAGATGTGGCCCATGTAAATGGAATCAAACAGTATTTGTCTTTCTGTGGCTGGCTTATTTCATTTAACATAGTGTCCTCAAGGATCATCCATGTTATGGCATGTGGCAAGATTTCCTTCCTTTTTAAGACTGAATAATATTTCATTGTATATTTATATATATACACGACATTTTCTTTATCCATCTTTCCATCATTGGACATGTGGGTCACTTCTACCTCTTGACTGTTGTAAATAGTGCTGCTGTGAACGTGGATGTGCGAATATCCCTTTGACACTCCTACTTTCAGCTCATTTTGAGAAATGGGATTCTGGATCATATGGTACTTCTAGTTTGAATTTTTTGCGGAACTACGAAACTGTTTTCCATAGTAGTTGCACCATTTTACAATCTCACCAGCAGTGCACAGGGGTTCTAATTTCTTCACATCCTCACCCAGCCAAGTTATAATGTTTTTAAACTACCAGTCCATCTGGGAGGGCCGTGGGCTGATAGTCATTAACCCAATATGTGAATCTGTTTAATCATATTGCTTTCCTTCTGACACCTGAGATTTACACTAGTTTATTCTAGTTATCGGGGTGAGGGAGGGGCTATAACAGGCTGTCATACTTGCCTCACCTGCAGCCTCATAGGAAGGAATGCCTAGGCGCCTTATAGAGAAAAGCACCTACAGAGAGGGTTTAGGGAAGGTAAAAACATACATTCTTCAGCCAAGCTATGTATCAGATGGCCTACTTTAAATAAAGTATTTAAGTGTAATATGTAGTTAGAAAAGTATACAGAACGTAAGTGAGCACACCAGTGAAACTGCCTCCCAGACAGAGAAACCGAATGTTACCAGCTCTCCAGAAGCCGCCACGGGCTCTCCCAGTCATCACCTACCCCCTTCTCCCTAGAGAGAGTCACTCTGGGGGCTTTTACCTACTTTTGAAGCTTATACACATGGACTTAGTCAGTAGTCATGGTTTTCGTGAATGTGTTCTCTTGCTCGATGTTGTATTTGTGAGATTTTTCCATATCATTGCATCTGGGATGGGTTCATTCATTTACATTGCTGTGTGGAATTCCATTGTATGATTATTACTCTAATTTGTTTATCCATCTTACGGCCAGAAGACATCTGAGTTGCTTCCAGTTTGGGGCTATTACAAATATTTCTGTGAACATTCTTGTTCATGCTTTTGGTGCCACGTGTATACATATTTCTTTTTTTTTAACTTGGAATGTGAATTACAGTTTATTAAAATTAGTGATATTTTTGGATTCAAATTTCTCATCATACTCTTTGATTTCCATTTGTCCTATTTGTTCTTTTTAAAAAATTTTTACTTTGTTGGAGTATAGTTGCTCTACAGTGTTGTGGTAGTTTCTGCTGTACAGCAAAGCGAATCAGCCACATGTGTGCATACATCCCCTCTTGCTTGGATTTCCTTCCCACTTAGGTCACCACAGAGCAGTGAGTAGAGTTGCCTGTGCTATACAGTAGGTTCTCATTAGTTATCTATTTTATACATTGTAGTGTGTATATGTCCATCCCAATCTCCCAGTTCATCCCACCCACCCCCTTCCCCCCTTGGTGTCCATACGTTTGTTCTCTACATCTGTGTCTCTATTTCTGCTTTGCAAATAAGTTCATCTGTACCATTTTTCTAGATTCCACATATATGCAGTAATATACAATATTTGTTTTTCTCTTTCTGACTTCATTCTGTATGACAGTCTCTAGGTCCATCCAGGTCTCTACAAATGACCCAATTTCGTTCCTTTTTATGGCTGAGTAATATTCCATTGTATATATGTACCACATCTTCTTTATCCATTCCTCTGTCGATGGACACTTAGGTTGCTTCCATGTCCTGGCTATTGTAAATAGTGCTGCAATGAACATTGGGGTGCATGTGTCTTTTTGAGTTATGTTTTTCTCTGGGTATGTGCCCAGTAGTGAGATTGCTGGGTCGTATGGTAGTTCTATTTTTAGTTGTTTAAGGAACCTCCATACTGTTCTCCATAGTGGCTGTATCAATTTACATTCCCACCAACAGTGCAAGAGGGTTCCCTTTTCTCCACGCCCTCTCCAGCATTTATTGTTTGTAGATTTTTTGATGATGGCCATTCTGACCAGTGTGAGGTGACACCTCATTGTAGTTTTGTGTACATATCTCTATTGGATATACAGGCAGACTTTTGTAGACACACTGGGGAGTTAACCACCATTCATAAGATTTTTTAATGTGGAGAAAATGTATTCCAATTCCCAACAAGCAACTTACAAATGATCTTGCAAAAATACAACCATTTATAGTTGGTAAACATCTTGTATTTAGAAGCCAGTTTTATCACGTGGACAACTTTTTATCATGTTTGCTACTGTCAAAAGAGAGATAAATTAACAATTTGTGTTAAATTTTTTAAAATTTCTTTGATGTGAATGCTCAGTTTTGATTCAGGTTAAGTAGGAAAACAGCACAGTGCATAAAAAGGAATCCTGAAACAGGGTCAGGAGATCTCGTGTCCTGAGTCCTCTTTATGCACTAACTTTAAAAGACACTGAGTGTGTCACTGATCCCCTCTCTGCCTGTGTTTCGTCCTCATACAACAAGGATAATGATCCTGTCACATGCTACATTATTAGAAGATGATAGATATCAAGGCATTTGAAAATGTGAAAAACACATGGAACTGCTTAAATCTACATGAGTACTAATTTCTGTAACTTTAAAATACACACCTATACAGCTTACTTTAAGACTCTTGGAGTTAACCAGAGTAGCCTGTTATTAATTGAATCATCATCATTATATTACTGTAGAAGTTTTCTTTTAAGACAATATGCTATGTGGAAAAGTATTGTATAGAAGAATGGTGATTGGAATGCACAAGTGTTACTGATTAATATCTTTCCTGCCCTCAACTCCAAATACTGTCTCTCTCTGCCTTTGGTTTCCTAGATGTGGTAGAGAAGCATATCTCTAGCCTTTGACCCCCACAGAAGTTACATTCGACTCCTTCCTGTGTGGATTTTCACACTCCACTGCCCTCTGGTAGGATAGAGAGGTGTATCGTGCTATGTATTCCCTTTATTACCAGAAGGTCTGGGTTTAAGGTCACGGTCCACTGCTTACTTGCTTGGAACCCTAAACTCTCAAAAAGTCTCAGTTTTTGCAGATTTAAAATGAAAAAAAAAAAGTAACTATTCAACGGAGTCTTTGTGAAGCTTAAATGAGATACCGGGTGAAAGAGAAGCACAGCACTTGACACGTAGGTTGTGTTCAATGGATATTTTATTTTTTAAAAATATTGCATCCCAGTGCTCTAATACAAAGGACCCTGTCTGTGGCTGAGAGAATGCCTGGTGTGGCTGCCAGCCTGAACCTTCTCACCTAAGCCATTGCCCAGAGGGGTCCAGGGCTCAGCAGAGCACAGAGCTCCCCGCCTCTCCTTGGCACTCTTGCCACACCCTCCATCAGGTCCTGCGCAAACCAAGGATCCATTGTACCGTCATGAAGAGTGGCAGCAATGCCTTCTCATGGGTTCAAATCTGCTTTCCAGCCTGGGCATTAAAGAATTGGGATCATCCTTCTTTATTTACAGATGTTATTTTACTTCTCTAAATCTCCCTTTATTTGTCTGCCAAGAGAGCTCATGTAGTTTTATTATAGCAGCGTTCAGGAATTTCTGTAGCACTCTGACTTTGAGTTTGCTGCCTCCCCCCCACCCTCTCTCTCTCTCTCTCTCTCTCTCTCTGTCTCTCTCTGTGTTTGTCCCTGTCTCTCTCTGTCTGTCTCTCATTAGCTTTGGAGTCAATCTCACCCTGTATTTACATAAAAATCTTAAGTTACACATAACAAGTGTCAAGAGCTTCACTCAACACCAAACACCAACACTTTCAAAGTACATATTTCAAAACAGTGTTTAACAAGATATAATATTTTTTGGTACGGCTCTCATTATACGACATCTTAAGTAGAACCAAAATCCCATTTTATTGAGATTTTCTGTAATAAAAAATACATAATAAAGCTGTTGCCCATCTGACAAAAAGTAAAATAGTTCTCCAGACACAAACATAACATTTTAACATTTGACGCCTGTGCCTGACCCCATGGACTGTCTCTCCTCTTCACAGTCTATTAAAACCAATAATATGAGCAAATCTATCATCCAGGAAGACGTTCTGTGCTACATAAAAGCTCACAATGATGATATGTTATTTTGTGTAGAAACTTTGACCCTTTTGGAATATTTATCATTGCTATGCCAGAGTATGCCCATCAAAACTTTTATTGTATGTGGACCTAGCACCCATTATTTTACTCAGAAATTGCTGAATTATCTGAAACCTTGAAAACTGTGTGAAGCGATAAATTTTTAGAAAGCTTCTGACATTTTGCCACTCAAACACTACATAATTTAATGCAAAATGACATAAGTTATGCCTCTTTACAAGTTGACAGTTTGTATATTGGAGAATTCTATAACCTATATCTTAATCCTTGAAAAAAATCGGTCTTTAAAGGGAATTGCTGGAAAACTGTAATTTAAGCAGGGAGTTATGAGTATATACGTTTGCTACAAATTGTACAGAGTGGATACAGCTATGTTCCTATCTATGTTTAGTATGTTTCTTACTATAGGATGATTTTATATCAGGTATTGTTAACAGAAGAATGTGACACTGGTAATAGAATGTCACCAAGCTGTTCACTCTTTTAAAAATGTCAATCAATTTTATATAATGCTAGTGGACTTTTCACAAAACTACTTTTCATAGAGCATAACACTGACTAGTCATTAATTCATTATTAATAATATAACATTCCATTTTTAGGCATTTATGTATTTGTTTTATATTTAAATATTTTATATTTATTAATTTTTCCTTAAATTACTATACTTTTATCCACAACAGTATTGTGTGACATTTTAAAACCTTAGAAAATACAGTCTGTTTCTTTGACAGATACTTATCGAGATCTACTCGGTAGCAGATACTGTATAAGGCAAATGAGATACACAATATTGGGAGAGATGCTTCACCCAGTCACGGAGTGCTTTCCCAAGAAGTTGATACCGACCATCTGAGGGGAGAAGAGGTATTTTGCAGTGGGTGGAGAGCATTGCAGACAGAGAGGACTATTTATTGAGAGGTTCTGTGGTCTGGTCAGGTGACTGCAAATGGTTCAGTAACCTGGAGTAGAGAACAAATAAATAAAAGACCTATATACTACGGACTGTCCTGCTAGGTGCCTTAACGTATGCTGTCCAGAAAGTTTACATCAATTAAATAAGATAGTTTTATCCAGCCTCGTTTTGTAAGTAAACCTAATGTTTAACAATATTACATCATTTGGGACTTCCCTGGTGGTGCAGTGGTTAAGAATCCGCCTGCCAGTGCAGGGGAGATGGGTTCGATCTCTGGTCCGGGAAGTTCCCACATGCCGCGGAGCAACTAAGCCCGTGCGCCACAACTACTGGGCCCATGTGCTGCAACTACTGAAGCCCGCGCACCTAGAGCCCGTGCTCCGCAACAAGAGAAGCCACCGCAATGAGAAGCCCGCACACCGCAATGAAGAGAAGCCCCCGCTCGCCACAACTAGAGAAAACCCACGCGCAGCAACAAAGACCCAACGCAGCCAAGGAAAAAAAAAAAAGTGCTCAAAGAAGACAAAAGCCAATCCGGAATTCTACACTAGTGAAAACATCTGTGAAGAATGAAAGTGAAATAAAGATATTTTCAGATAAAAGAAAAAACTAAAAAAAAAAAAAATTATTAAAAAAAATTACATCATTTGTCTAAGGTTAAATCCTAGATTGAGGTTGAACCCAAATCTAACTACATCTAAAGCCTGTCCTCTTTACACTGTACTAATTTAGTTTTGTTACTATGTATTGGATATTTAATAAGGGCTTTTTACAGTGATTGTTATCATACTGTCTCTAACAATACTTTTTAAACATGTCTTTCTCCACCTCTCTGGTAAATTCCAACATGTATAATGAATATATACTGTCAAATAATGTTGAAAAATTCTCCTTCGTGACATAGTAATATGACAGTCACTGGGTTTCCCCATGGATACTTGGCCTTCCTTAGGGATTAATTCCTAAACTATATGCTATAGAGCACAAATGAATGTTAAATGTTAATGGTTAATACGACAGTGATTATTATTCTAAATATTTTTAATAAATAATATATAAAATGATAAATTATATTACATTTCTCTTTATAATTATATGGTCTAGTTACCTATTTTCTAAGTATTTTACATCAAGAAAATTAGTAAACACATTTACAAATTTTGTATCAGTTTATAAGATTATCAAACCCACATCAGAAACTCTGTATGAAATCACCTGATACATATGCATGTTGCTTGATCTGTGCTCTTGCTGAATTGTAAGTCATAAATTCGAAGATTACTTATCTTAAATTTAGAACATTCGAATATTATTGTATTTTGTGCATCTGAATCCATTCTGAACATTTCATGCACCAGATTCGTCTGTGGGACCAGTTGTTACCTTAATCCAAGAGAATAGCATCATATCTCTTGAGAACCTATAGATATTGCAACAAAGTGTTGTACATGTGCAAGTGGCCTGTGGTCATGTAAGTTTGGCAAGTACTGCTAGAGAGCATACTACCGCTTACTTAAATGATGGTGCACAGTAGAACTGGAACAAAGCAGAACAAATAATGATACGCTCCTAAGAATTTCCCGGTACCAGTTAACTGAGTAATATCAAATCTTTCTCAAAGTGCTGCCATGTTGCACTGAGGAGCTGTTTGTTTTCTAATTTCTATTATGCAATCGTCTTTGGTATTTCAGAACGTGGAAATTATAACTTTACGTGTGACTCTTGTTACAAACATATATACCATGCGATATTGTAGCTAGAAGCAGCAGACCTTTAAACAACTTGCATTTTTTTACCCCCAGCAATGCATCTCTTTGGCCTCAACTGGCAGTTACAGCAGACTGAAAATGACACATTTGAGAATGGAAAAGTGAATTCTGATACCATGCCAACGAACACTGTATCGTTACCTTCTGGTGACAATGGTAAGAGAAAGAATTATGTGCCCTGTGTTTTTCTTTTAACATCTCTTTTCACATTTCATCTCTTTTAACATTATAAATAAAATAAATTTATTTTTACCCATGTAACATTCATCTTTATATGGGAGAAGGAAAAGGTTTCGGAATTACAAATGTTATCTTTTAATGAGTGACTTTTCACTTACTTGAAGGATTGGAAACTCACATTTTTATTATAGGAATAATACAGTGCTCTGCCTTCTGAGTCGATGGCTAGGCTTTTCTGCCTTTCCTTCCTGCGAGTGTGCATTTTGTTTTATTTTTAGTCTGTAAATAGATTATAATTCCGTGTATCATCTCATATTACCTCGGGTATATTGAGCTTTCCTTGTTCAGCTAGTATGTGGAGTTGGAATACTATCTTCATTTTGTTTTAAAAGCTTTTACATACAAAACACATGAAAGGATTCTCATTTATTGACTTTTCCTCTGCTTGCCCTTTCTTTAAACCTTCAAAAGTTTACACTTTGAACTAACAGACTTTCAAATCAACTGGCCCTGAGTTTAAAAATGGAATTTAAGCGGTTAGAGAATGCTGTATTTCATTTTTTCAGAAAAATATGTACATATGTAAGCATATTTATATCTATTATTTTTATATATGTGTGTGTGCTTGTATGTATGTCTTGGCATTTGGCATCCTCTGATTTTTTGCAAAATGTCATAATACTTTATGTCTCAAAGCAACCAGATCAAGACACCTTTTCTGTCACGTGAGAAATACATCCTTTGCCTTTAAGCATTGCCCTGGCTCTTCTTCCTCTTCGTTTCTTCTTATCTGGTACTTTTGTTCTGCTTTGGCATCTCTTATGTTCATCCTCACATGGCTAGTTTCTTTGCGAGACTAGAAAGAAGCTGTAATATATTTATTTGTATTTATATATATGCTGCTATGTTACATGTACCCATTGGCTGTGACTAATGCTTTTACCATTTTTTTTTTGTTCTTTGCTTTCCCAGCTTCTGTTTTATTTTAACAATAATACTTTATGACACTCCTCTTCCTTCTTGGGGAGGCTGAGAGGTTTTATAAGACATTAGATTTTCATAGTAATAATAAATACCGCTACCCCACCCTTGTACGGAGTCTTTAGATACAAAGTGCTACACGTTCCAAAACACTATAGTCTGCTGGCTGATGACAGTGACGGTGGCAGCCAGTGCACAGTGGATTAGAGAGGAGCGAAGAAAAGCTTACCTAATTAAAACTGTTGGTGGGAAATTTCAATTAAGTGAAATATAATTACTTTAAACAACTGTTTAATTTTTTATGCACTGATAACACACACATGAACAGATCCATAACTACACAGAAATTAAGAGTATTTATTTTTGATTTATAGAGATTGCAATTTAGACTGTCTTTTAAAGTGGATTGTTCCCATGAAAATGGTCAGACGGCACTTCTTAACCACACATGTAGGGAACTCTTTTACAGACTGAAGAGAAAAATGCTTATTGTAGACGTTTCGTTTATTTTACAACATCCTAGCCTTTTATTACGATCAGAATGAAAATAGAGTGTGGCTAATGAGTGTCACAGTCCTTGAAATGTGTGATATTGAGAAAGCTGTGGCTTCAGAGACCCTCCCACAGCCTCGGTGCTGGTTCTTGGGATTTTCTATTCTATTTTACTGAATTTCCCACTTATCACAAATGCTAGTTGAAACTCACTCAGATAATTTTGCAATTTACAAAGGATTGTGGGCCACAGTTTCAAAAACACAGCTCTGAAAGTCCACTTCCCTAAGAGGGACTGAAGTTCCCATGGGATCACAGAACGCATGGGGCGCAGTTGACAGGTGCCAGTGGAGCAACTGGAGCAACTGAGTCCCCTACATACAAACGAGCTCCGTTCCAAGAGCGCGTTCGTAACTCCAATTTGTTCGTAAGTCTAACAAAGTTAGCCTAGGTACCCGACTTACACAGTCGGCTACATAGTACCGTACTGTAATAGGTTCATAATACTTTTCACACAAATAATACATAAAAAACAAACGCAAAAAATAACACATTTTTCATCTTACAGGACAGTGCCTTGGAAAGTACAGTAGTCCAGTACAACAGCTGGCACACAGGGGCTGGCATCCAGTGAACAGGCGAGAAGAGTTACTGCCTGGAGGAGGGAGAGGAGGTGGGAGATGGTAGAGCTGAGGGATGGTCAGCGGTAGGGGACAGAGGGCGAGCTGCAGTGTCACTCACGCCTGACACTGATGGCACAGGTGCTGGTTCCTTGCTGGAACCAGATGCACATCCGCATCTTTGAAAGTGCTCAACATGAAGGTTCATATGTAGGGGACTTACTGTATGCGTGTAAATGAAGGACCATCTTCCTAGCCTCCCACATAAGGAGGAGATGACAGATGCCCCAGAATGAGTTAGATATACTGGAGAATGGATCCTGCAGCCTGCCAACCGGACAGGGGCATTCGTAGGAATTTCTCTTTATGGAAAGAAGGCTATCTCGGGGCTCAGAGTTTGTCCAAAGTGTGACCTAAATAATAGTCTCACTTGTTATCTTTATTATTTTTCCAGTAGCCCGAAAAACCCTAAATTGGTAAGGAATTCTTATTTTCGTTTTTCCAGGTAAAGGTTCTGGGTATGTATCTCTTAAATACTTATTTAAATACCGGAGTGCAGCGGGCAGGAGGGGACTGTATTTGCAAGAAGGGAGGTACCTTACAAACACTGCTTTTAAGCATCCCTGATGAACCGGCAGAGACCGTGCGCCATCATCTACTACTTCAGTTTTATAAACTGTGCAGAGAACCAGATCACATCATCTCTAGAAACTCTAGGAGATTATAACCCTTAAGAAATTCTTGCAATTCTGAATGAAGCTCACTGGGAAAATTAACCGTGCTAAGCATGATGGGGAAATTACTTTGTGGCTTCTAGACGCAATGCTCTTCTTTATGCAGTCCTGTTTTATTCTTATTTTATAAATACAATTCTAAGGAACAGTCATGGTGCTAACAATCATGGTGCTAAACTCCCTGCTCGCTTTTAAGTGAATACTGAACCAAAGCTTCTAAATGGTATTTAGTATTTAAAAGAAGAATTTCTATTACACGCCATGATTCTTTCCTGATTATTCCTAAGACGTTCTTTGACTACAGATTTTAGAGATGAGATGTCAAGTGTGAGGTCTCAGGCAAAACTGATGGAAGTGGGCAACGTGAATAAAGAGGCAAGGATGAAGTTTTTTAGTTCAAACACCAGTCTCTTTCCAGAAACTAAAATTATTCCGCTGGATCGAGGAATTCACTTAGCCTAATGTGCTGGAGAGCATCGCGCAGCCCTGTATTCAAATCCTAGCTCTTTCATCTGTTTACTCTGTAACCTTGAGCAAGTTACTCAACCTCTCTGAGCCTCAATTTCCTCCACGTAAAGAGGGAGTAATGCCTGTCTCTTCGCTGATCAGCTTCAACAGTCTGGCAGCCCTCCTGTGTTTCCCTTGCAAGCTCTCTCCCCACACGTCTCAACGGTTGTTTCCAACTCTCCTACTATCCTCGGAGCTTCAATCCCTCAGCTCCCAGCAGATGACCTTGTGTTGTAGTCAGCAAAAAGACAGAGACCTTGATTTCCTGTAAACACAGCTCATTCCTATGTGCATCTCGATCTGTCTTTCCATCCTTTTCTTCCTAATCTTTCCAAGAGCGTTCTTGATCCCATTCTGTACTTCAGAATTTCCTCTCTCACCTGGCTGGCACCTTCCAATCAACATTTGAACATTCCCAAGTCTCTCAAGTCTTAAAAAAAAGAACCCTTGAGTCTGCCTCCTACCCCTGCCCTACCCCATCCTTCTCTTCTCCCCGTGTAGCCAGCCCTTCTGGAACACGGTGTGTACATTCGCCGTGAAGTCATGTCTTCACCTTCCACTTACTCCTGTGACAGTGTGGCTTCTTCAGGCTCCTTCCTCATGACAGTCCTCTGCCACCATCACTCACAGACACGGATGTCTTCCCGACTTATCGGTTGTCCTGCCAATAGCATCAGTTGATACTCTACGATCTTTATCACATTTGAGCTCTTGGTAGCATTCAGTAGGTAACCTATCACTCCTAATTGAAATATCCTTTTCCTTAGCTTCTGTGATACCGTTTCCACTTTCTTCCTGATCTTTTGGCAGTGATTTCTCAGTTTGTTTAGTTGACTCATCTTCCTCTGCCCGATCCCCAAACATTGCCGTCACTCAGAATATAATCTCTCTGGGTCCTCAGATCCATTCTCCCGACTTCATTTACGTTCCATGTGCTATGTGTTATGTCACATTCTTTGTGCTCCCAAATCAATAAGTGCAGCCTGGATCTCTCTGTCTTGGAGCTCCAGACATCAACTATGAAAAATCTATCCAAGTATCTTTAGCAAATCCCCACTTGGGTGTCTTCCAGGCCTCTCAAACTCCATATGTCTAAAACCGAACCCAACAACGAATTTGGTTATCTGTTACTGCCTAACAAGCCACATCAAAGTCCAGTGGCTTCAAAGAACAGTTTGTTATCATCTCTCATGGTTCTGTGGATTAACTGGGTAATTTTTGGTTTTTTGCTTGGGTCACTCATGAAATTGCTTTCAGATGTTGCTTGGTCTGTTTGAAAACTCCACTAAACTGAAATTCAAGGTAGTCCACTCACAGGGCTAGCAGTTGATGCTGTCTGTCGACTGGAACGTCTAAACATGGCCTTCCGCTTGGCTTGGGCTTCTCAGAGCACAAGTTCTGAAGAGGAGTGTCCCCAGAGGGAGCATTCCAAGAGACCCAGACAGAAGTTAGAAGGCTTCTTATGACCTAGAGCATTGGACACTCCGAGATGTCACTTCCATCATATCTGCTTGGTCAAGAAAGTCAGTAAGATCAGCCCAGATTCATGAGATGGAGAATTAAACCCCACTCTTGACTGGGGAAATGGTAGGGACACATTGCATAAGGACATGTGGGATGGGAGATGTTGTGGCCATCTTTGGAAAACACAACTAGCCCATCATCTTTCTTTCCAAATTTGCCTCTCTTTCTATATCAGGAAATGGCATCATCATTCACCTAGTTACCTGGGCCAGAAGCTTAGGGGTCATGCCTGACCTCTCCCGCTCTCTCACCTCCCCTGTGCAATCATTCATCAAGTCCTGTCAATTCTAACTCCAAAATATCTCCTGGATCCCATCAACTCTCACCTGGATTATAGAAGCCACCTTCTATCTGGGATGTATATCTCTAGACTTGCTCATCTGTTCTTCAGATACAGATTTGAAATATCAGTACCCTACTTGACGCCCTTCAGTGATCTAGATTCTGGTCAAACGCCTTTAGATGACTTAACAGGTTCTCCACAATCTGGCTGTTTGTCACACCATACTATAGCATAGAAACAATAGAGCGGAGAGTTAAAGGCTATAGGGTCTTGAGCCAAACCACCTGGTTTCACATCCTACGATAGTTCTGACCATTATTAATGCCTTTGATACTTGGGACAAGTTACTGTAAACCATCTTTGTGCTTCAGCTTTCTCATCAATTAGAATGGTCTTGAATAGTCAATGTAAATACTTAAAATGGTGTACAGTACATAGTAAATGCTTGAAAAATGTTAGTGGTTACAACCATTACTATTTAATATGTGTCTTCTTTGCTAGAGTGTAAGGCACACTGTTTTTCCACCTCTCTGTTCAAAGCTGTCAGCACAGTTATAGGCATGTAATGGATGCTCAATAAGTATTGTCCAATGAGTGAATGAAAATAGGATGACTAAATGCTATAAAGTACATAAAGGGCCCGACACAGTGCCTTGCATTAACTGTACACAGAGCAGATGTTGGTACAGCAGAGTGATTAAGGATTAAAGCTGTGCGCTTGCTGGGTGGCTTTAAGCAAATTACCTTCTTTAACCTCCTGTTTCTTCATAGGGTAGTAGTGAGGTTAAAACCATTTAATGCATGTAGGGGGCCAAGCAGTGATTGGAACATGACAGGTAGGTTATACATGTCAGTAACTATTACTTCACTCTTTTTTCTGCAATTGAAGATTACGTACTTGTATTCGTAGCAAAATTCTTAAGAATGTAGCTCCTTAAATCGGCATCAAAATATCCTCTAAAGCAAAGTTAGAAATACCTATCATTAGTTATTTATATTTTTAATTATTTCGATTTTATGAAGAAATCTATTCCTTAATCCTCCTTTGAATGCATAGTATTCATTCATTCTGCATTTATTTATTGAGCATATAATATTATGTGTCATGCACAGAGCATGGTTCTGAGAACATAGCAGTGAGAAAAAAAGACAGTCACATTTGTTGTTCCCAGAGTGTGTGAATTACTAGGCAAGACAGGATTCAAGCAAGCAATTGCAATGAATTAGAAAATGCACAATAAGGAAAAGTAGAGGGTACCATGGCAGGACATTTCACACTAGCTTTATTGGAAAGAAGCAATAAGACAAATGCTGAAATTCAGCATAGGATAATTTGGGATAATGTAAGACAAAGTATGCAGGCCATAAATTCTGGTTAGTGTAACTCTAGCAAATGACTTCTCCAATCAAAAAAAAAAGAAAGAAAGAAAACTTCCAGTTTTAAAATAAATAAATCATGGGATATAATGTACAGCATGGTGACCATAGTTAACAAAACTTATCATATATTTGAAAGCTGTGAGAGAGTAGATCTTGAAAGTTCTCATCGCACATGAAAAAAATGGTAACTATGTATGGTAGAGTTATCGTGGTGATCATTTCACAATATATACAAATAACGAGTCATGTTGTACGTCTGAAACTAATATAATGTTGTACGTCAATTAAATCTCAACAACAAAAAACCTCCTTTTGTATGAGTACAGATTGAAAAACTACATATACGTGATTCATCCTCTTTAAATAATTCAAATTGCTTTTTAGTTTTTCATTGTTATTCAGCATGTATGACTTTTCTCAAATACTAGCCATTTTCAGATAATTAGATTTTATAGCAAGTTAAAGATTGCCTGTGAATTGAAGAAATAGAGCTAACGGGGCTGCAAGAGCATTGAGTTTTATTCAATATTGTATATAGTATTTATGTTGTTGCGTTGTATAATAGTTCCTTAATTAGGTGCTATATTGATTTTGTCCATTAAACTATGTTTGCAAGGTAGTGTTTTAATTCACTTAGCTTCTGATGTAACACTCTGTATCCACAATGTTAAGTTATGGCATGTGGTTGTTTATAAAAAGATATGTTCTCTCAGAGCTCTCAAAGTCAGGGTATGAATCCAAGGTTAGGTCATCGAATTGGAGGGTGGGCTATTGATTGTCTATAAATGGCCCAACCTTGCTTCCTGACGTCTTAATTATTAGTGCCGCTGTGGGACTTAAAATGATATTATCATTTACCTTCCTCAGCAGTTGAGTTGGACTTTCACAGTTGGATTTATTTTCTGCCTTTCCATTTTAATCATTATAGGCTGGTTTACTCACATGATGTGCGGGCAGCAAATTCGTGATATCTATGACCAAAAAATGCAGTATTTTTTAACTTCGGGTTGTTTTCTGATATCACAAAATAATATTCAAACATACCAAACCTCCTAATTACCGGTATGATTTTAAATACTACTCTGTTTTGTCCTTATAAAATCTAGGGCTGGTAAACTCTTATTCATAAAATATCTCAGAGTACAGAGTTCTTTTTTTAAGGCATTATCTGAAAAATGCCACTTTACTGATGTGTTTTTCTATAAACTGGGTATCACATAAGAAGGAGAGGAATAACAATAACTTTGTGGTACTCAGTCTCTTTATGTTTTCACCTCTGACAACTGTATTTTAAGACATTAAGACTGTTGTAACACATGCTTAACTGATGAAAGGAAAAATCACAGTTAGTAGGTGAAAAGACGGCTAGTGGCTCCCACACTGAGGCACAACAGGACAAGCTGAAAAGAAAATCTTCAAGATGATACTTTATTGTGTTTGAAGATGTGGTACATCTCACTCTTACTGTGAAGGCTTTAATTGGTTTGATTCCTAACCCACATGCTTTGAGTTTAGAATAACTACAGGGCACTCTGTTGCCCTGTCTATTTTTTCCTCCATCTTTCCTCCTTTTTCTCTTAGTAAAACCTACAGACAACCTTAGTGTTTCCTATGATCATTCCCAGGTTCAGACTCTGGGGGCTTAAGGATGGAGTGATCTCAGTAAGGGGGGCTGGAGAGCACTAAAACTGGCCCTTCTTTTATTTCCTCTGAAGCCAAAGTTTTCTGGAATTCAGGACATGATGAAAGACATCTGTTTCCAGGCTTTTATCTAGGAGGACTGATGAGCTTCAGAGGAAGAGGTTGTCCAAGTATTTACAAGTTTATCAAATGGTGTGAATAGCTCGCCGACTTCCAGGTTTGTTTACAGTCAATAAAGAGCGTTTGAAAACGCTAACAGGAATGACCACACTTGACTTGGCCAAATTAGAGGAGGGCCATGACTTGAAAAGCAACAATGCAGAATTTAAAAAGACAAAAGCCCCTTCACAAAACTCTAGTCTCCTGACATTCAAATAGAGACTTTTTAGCAGGAATGTTGTACTGATATTAGCTGGCAGTTCTGTGGATTTAAGCGGAGGAAAATCTGTGATGTCCTTATATCTCTATATCACTGATTATAATGACAGGGTCAGGTCAGCATCTACCCTTTAGAAAAGACACATTCTGAGACTTTAATTCAAAATAAATCCATTCTAAATAGTGTAATAATTTGAAGCAAAAGACATTGATAGGCACTTAAAAATAAGATTCACATTTCATAGGAAAGGCTAGAATAGATCAGTGATCTTCAAACTACTTTGTTCTTGTGCCTCTAAAACAAAATATGTGTACAAATTTATATTGAATTTTAACACAGATGTAGAGAACAAACGTATGGACACCAAGAGGGGAAAGTGGCAGGGGTGGTGGTGATGGGATGAATTGGGAGACTGGGATTGGCATATATACACTAATATGTATAAAAGGGATTACTAATAAGAACCTGCTGTATGCAACCATAATACTCTTAAGTGTTTTTTAAAATCCATTTTATTCTGTACTGAATTTTGTTTACAGTTATTAGTTGTACATATTCGGATGAAATCAACCTGATTATGATATAAATATGTTGAGCATTTTGATAATTATTAAATGTAAAAAGTGAAAATGTATTAAAAATACCTCTGAATGAGATGAATGGGGACTTTTTCAAATAGTTTATGTATTCACTGATGAATATTACTTATTACAAGAGCAAAGCAAGGTTCAGTATCAATTCTGTTCCTCTTATCCTTTGTTATAAGTATAAACATAAGAAATCTTGCTACAAGATAAGCAGAAGGGAATGGAAGAATTTTTTTGGAAGGATGCCGTTCAATGATTTGAAATCCTTATTAGACCACATTGTGATCTATTTCCAAAAAGTATATTTAGTGGTCTGCAAGCTGTCAACTTCATCACATTTCTTCTTCAGTTTTATTGAAAGCAAAGAATTAGCAACTACCTGCTTTCAAAAAGATTCGTTATGCAGTTTTCGAATCAATACGATTTCTCAATTTCCGTGGAGAATACCAGAAAAGGCTTCACCAAGGCTTAGCAAAATACATACTGCCAACTATACCTCTTATTCTTTTACTTCGTGGCACTTTATCTAATACATGCAGAATGGACTGGAAAATGGAACTGTTGTTCATTTTCATTTACCTTAGGTGTAATCTCTCTGGAATGCTTTTATCATATTATATACTTTCAATATCTCTATTTAGTTAGCTCACTAATTTATGAGGAATACCCACTATATAATTTACTGGCAGAGCTAGTTCCCATTAAAATCAAACATTTTCTGTCAGAAAAAAGTATGACTTGTTTTTTCAGTTCAAATAAATTAATACGCGTTTTGTCACAACTGTCTCAGCTCCGAATTCCTATGCTAGGCAGGCAGTAGAGAGATGAACAAAGACCAAATCCTTGCCAGGAGTTTGACCATTGGATTAAGTAAGGCATCATTGCCTTTAACATTTCTTACTTTATTGATGTTCTCTTTGCAATCATGAAACTCTTCTGCAAATGAAAAGCATTCATGGACAATGTTTGGGTGGGTGATGGGGGCATGAAACAATAAGGTTCTCCCTCCCTTTTGATATATCGGATATTAAAACGTGCCAACAGTCTTAACTACTCCATTTCTCAACTTCACCGCACTTTGCCTTTGATAGAAATACGTGTAAGACAGGAAAAACACTAAAGCCCTACCGTGGGTTTATGGTGTCTTGACCAAAGGAGGTTTATCAACAAAAAATACTTTCAGTTTTGCCTGTTTGACACACTGGAAACTTTATGTTCTAAGACAATGTATGAAAGAAAGATTCTGGGTGTGTGAGAGGTGTGCCTGTCTGTTGTAAAGAAGTCTACATATGGAAGTTGTTGAGGTTCTAGAAGTTAATTCCCATAAAATACTCTACCCCTCTTTCCTCATTGGAAAGTCCTCAGGTTCCCTAGGGGTATGACTACTCTTGTTTGAAGACTCCTTGACTAAATGACCTCCAAGGACACTTGAACTCTGAGATTCTGTGAAGCTTTTTCATTACAGGTACACAAGAAAACTATGATCGTAGCTACTGCTGCCCCATTCAAGCACATCCACTCAGTCTTGGTTATTTTGTCTTACAAATGAAAGAACCTTCTCTCTGAAAAAGAGCCACCTGTTAAATTAGCTATGGGACTAATTGGATAAGTAGATACACTTATTGACCCATCAGTGGGTACACATATCTTTTCAGTGAGAAAGATTTTAACACCTCAAAATAGAATACGGAGAAGCAACAAAGCAAAACCTGAAAGCCTAGAAGTCAGAACTTGATTACTATTTCCAAAGCTAACGCTCTTGGGCAAAGATGGTGTTTTGGAAAAACAGCTCCAGGATTAGTACCACTTAATGCTTACCGGCTCTCAAAGCATGTGTGCGCTGTTAAAACTACTAAACCACTTGTACCAGCAGGAGATAGGGTGAAGACCAGAGAGTAGATTCAGCCACATAAGCTTCAGAAAATAACAATAAACTTGTTAATAACAGTAAAGTATAATAATAGCCTTAGAGGGCTTCCCTGGTGGCGCAGTGGTTGAGAGTCCGCCTGCCGATGCGGGAGACACGGGTTCGTGCCCTGGTCCGGGAAGATCCCACATGCCGCGGAGCGGCTGGGCCCGTGAGCCATGGCCGCTGAGCCTGCGCGTCCGGAGCCTGTGCTCCGCAATGGGAGAGGCCACAACAGTGAGAGGCCCGCGTACCGCAAAAAAATAATAATAATAATAATAGCCTTAGAAATGTGTGAACATAATGAGTCCAAATATGAATGATCTCATGTTTACTAACATGTTAGTGGGAAAAAAGACTACTACTCCATTGGATATGTTTTAAATAGCACCATGTGGAAATCAACCAAAAGACAAAAACTTATTGGGAATTTATAGTAAATTATAACACACAGAATATTTTGTTATAGTATCCGTGGCACACAAAACTGCCCATTACTTCCTAATAAATTACGTCCTAAAATTGAAAGCTAAGCAGATTCTCTGGTATCTTTCAGCGAGCTAACATACCTGATTTTATATGGAATAGACAAACTTAAAACCCAGTAATTTGAAATAAATATTTTTTAATAAAAAGCAAAGATTATACGGATGACTCTATAAAACACATAGTTCTGGAATTGTGCAGACCCCGATTTGCATCTTGACTCAGCCGTCACTTTAGGCATGTAATTTACTTCTTTGAGCCTTAATTTCCTCATCTCAAAATAATATCGACCTCATAGAGTTGTTTTGAAATTTAAAACAGGTAGTACAGGTGAAACTACCTGGCATGTTGTAGGTTCTCACTAAAGGTTAATTCCATTTCTCTTTTCCCCCCTCCTTAATCTTCTTCGTAAAATCTAATTTATGAGAAATTTAGGTTCTTGTGCAAAAGCTTCCAAAATGAAAAGTAGAACTTGATCTCAGTTATTTTAAAATTCCTGTGAATAAAGAAAGATATTTGCTTAGATAGCAAGCAAAAGTAATCTCTGGGTGTGGGGTTATATTTTTTATCTTTTTATTTATATATTCTAATTTTGCTAAAATGAATATTTATTAATATCATAAGATACATATTTTAAATTTTAATGAATGATGCATGATTTATAGTCTGTGAGTTGATACCTGAAAAATTACAGTGATTACTGTAACCCAATTTTGAACTTTTATTTTCAAGAACATTTTATATTAGTAAATTAGTTCAACAAAGATAGACCTGGTAGGTAAAGGACTGTTAACTGCCGTGATTATAGACATCAGGAAAAAAGAAAGGAAGTGAAACTGTAAATAATGACTTTTTCTTAAGCTTTCTTTTACAGCCCCCTCCTGCCTCCTACCTAGGTTGTTGCAACTGTATCCTAACTCATCTCTCCACTTCTGGGCTTCCCACACTACTGCACTTTAATGTCCTTGAGACAGTGATTTCGTGTCACCTTTTGCCCGATCAGAACCTTTAATGGGTCTCTGTTTAGGTGTAGCTGTCCTTTGCACCTGATGGTCATATGTCATTGTAGGATGCAGTAGTCCAGATAGAAAAGAATCCCAACACTTACTAATAACACACTCTCCCTCAAACTTCACACCTATCCATAAATGTGATTTGTTGTGAATTACTCTAGACCCTAATGGCCATAACCTGGATATCTACCATAAACATCTGTTCCTTACTAATCTTTTTTTTTTTCTGGCTGTGTTGTCTTCGTTGCTGCGCGTGGGCTTTCTCTAGTTGCGGCGAGTGGGGGCTACTCTTCGTTGTGGTGCGCAGGCTTCTCATTGCGGTGGCTCCTCTTGTTGCGGAGCACGGGCTCTAGGCGCGCAGGCTTCAGTAGTTGCAGCATATGGGCTCAGTAGTTGTGGCGCACGGGCTTAGTTGCTCCACGGCATGTGGGATCTTCCCGGACCAGGGCTTGAACCAGTGTCCCCTGCATTGACAGGCGGATTCTTAACCACTGCACCACCAGGGAAGCCCTCTTACTAATCTTGAATTGTTTCTCCTGATGACACGCACGCGCATGCACACACACACACACACAAAAAAACATATTAACAGATAAGTGCCTTTGTAGCATTGAAGTATAATTAACCCATGTTAAATCTATTTCAGGTACCTATTTTTAAAACATGCCATAAATTATATGCATAGTAACACAATGCCTATATATATTTATGTATATACATATATACCTACCTTCAAGAAAAGGGGTGGAATAATGCTCTTTGACAGAGTTGAAAATACAAAAAAGCTAGTGGGAAGCAGCCACATAGCACAGGGAGATCAGCTCTGTGCTTTGTGACCACCTGGAGGGGTGGGATAGGGAGGCTGGAAGGGAGGGAGACGCAAGAGGGAAGAGATATGGGAACATATGTATATGTATAACTGATTCACTTTGTTATAAAGCAGAAACTAACACACCATTGTAAAAAATTATACTCCAATAAAGATGTAAAAAAAGAAAATAACCCACACACACAAAAAAATTTTTTTTTAAAGGAACATGAATTATAAAGACCAAATTCTTTAACCTGGTATTCAGGGGCCTCCACCATCTGATATCATTTTTCCTTTTCCAATCTTATCTTTCATTACTTCCATGACAAACCCATTAATGTCTTCCATTCATTTAATACCTACTGAGAGCCAAGTGCTTTATATAGAATACCTCATGTAATCCTTATAGCAGTCCTGTGATTGCATTATTACTAGCCCCATTTTACAGGTGAGGTTTAGAATCAGAGCTTTAGTATATACCTTCAGGTCACACTGCTAATTATTGGCAGAGTTGGGATTCAAACCTACGTTTATCTGACTCTTGCATTTCTTAACTTCTTTTCTAGCCAGATGGATGTCTCTGCTCACCATCACCCTAACACGTGTTCAGTTCCATTGCCATGTTTTTAGTTATGATATTCACCCCAACTCAGAAACCTTAGCCTCCTTGTCCTACAAAGTTTAGCTCAGAACTTACCCCTTCTGTGAAATCTTTCCACCTCCAGCCTTCAGTGATATCACTTTGCTCTGACCTTTAACCATGTGTTGCTTTAGATGGTCATTTAATTTATTAGTTTTTAGGTGTTGTCTTCCCAACCAGGTAACTAGTTGCTTGATGGCAGAAGCCATCAAAGCCAGACTAATCTCTAAGATTCTATTCTCTAATTTATATTTCTTCTTGATACCCACAATTCTGTGTCCCTAGTAAACACTCAAAAATGAACTCAGTGTTAAATTAATAATTCTTCATAGATAGAAGACTCTCCTCTGTCATTAAAATAAAATAGTTCACAACTCTCCAACTTGAAATGAAGTCATCTAAATTTTGAATTCACAACTTATCCGGTGTTGTATAATCGATATTTTATAACATTATGTAATATCTGAATTAATATTCAGATCAGTGTTCTTAAAAAGACAAATTCAATACTGTCAACGTTGTGACTTTCAAAAAGATTGACTTGATAGAGGATAATCTGCCCACTTCCATTCTCTTCCTTTGCGTTCATGGACGCTTTCCATGGAATAAGAGACAGTGTGGTTTTGTGTCCATTTAAGGCAAATTGTAAAACCTTCTCTATCACTAACCCCCTCAGAATGAGGAAGAACCCTAATGAAGAGGGAAGGAGGCGGAGACATACCAAAAAAGAGGATTCTTGGATCTGTTTCCTAAAACTGGGAAGGAGATGGTCTCTAAGAGGGGTCAGAGATTCAGGGAGTGGAGACTCTTTGTTCTCAACACGTTGAAAGTCAGTGAGAGGGCTAACACACGTGCGTGGAAGGCTGAAGGTGACGTTGAGGCAAAGATCAGAAGGAAGAGAAGTTGTGGCAGCCTACATTAAAAACTTCGTGAGAATTTAAACTTACCCTCCTCCTTCCCTTCCCCTCATAACGTGCCCCCTGCCCCCTGTCAACCACCCTTCAGGCATCTGAATTTTCATTCATTCTACTATATAGTTTGGAGGGAACTACATGAGTCTGCCATTGACTGTTTTTGTTGTTTGCTTAAGGATTGATTTGGAAATCTCCATAATCCATTCTGCAATTTCCAATCCATTAATTTACACTTTGCAGGGTTATGGTATGTTTAGAATGACTGGTAAATACCAGACTTAGATTAATCTCTCCCAAGAAATAACAACACATGTAATTTGTAAGATAATTACGTTTCAAGCGATCAAGAAATACTGTAGGTGTGAAAACAGTTGCAGTAATAGGCATAACTTGGGAGGAAGTAAAGGGATGTTGACTTAAATATCTTAAAGGATGTGCTCAGTCAGAGTTGGTTGAACAATATCTAACAAAGAAAAACCTTTTAAAGGGAAAATTAGAAATAAATAAGAGCATTTCATTTATCAGAAGAAAATGAAATTTTGAGCATTTAAATAAAAAGAATTTTTTGAAAGTCAGAAAGCTGTTCTGTTTTTTGGCTTTGTTTCTTTTTAATTTTTTGTTCTTTTTCAATGGATCTCTTACATTCAGGAAAATTGGGTGGATTTACACAAGAAAATAACACCATAGATTCCGGAGAACTTGATATTGGCCGAAGAGCAATTCAAGAGGTTCCTCCTGGGATCTTCTGGAGATCACAGCTCTTTATTGATCAGCCACAGTTTCTTAAATTCAATATCTCTCTTCAGAAAGATGCACTGATTGGAGTATATGGCCGAAAAGGCTTACCACCTTCCCATACTCAGGTAGGCTCTGTTACCAATAAAATGAAAACTGCTAGTTTACATTTTTAAAGTCATTCTGTTTCTTAAGTTCAGCTGTTTAACTGTTTGACCACTTTTGTGTTGATCTTTTACAGTGAAAAGAATTTTGAATATAGGTGACACTTATCTTGAGATTTTTGAATTAGTAGGAAGAACAGCATTTTCTTCCTGACTTGCTTTAATCATTATTGATTGATTAAAATGTACAGAATTTGTGAGTAACCTGATGAATATTGAACATCATCTGAGTACGTAGTAAAACACCATAGATTTTCCAAGTGTTTTAGAAAGATTCTATGATCATTTCCAGAGATCATACTCCCTTCATGTAATAGATGCATGACATTTTCATCTCAAACATGTATTCATTCTGTTGAAAATATATACCTTTTACTTTATGTCAGATTTACTCTTTGTAAAGAAATTATGGGAACATAAACAGAAATATCATGATATAAACTTTATCAACTCAAGCCATGATTCCTAGTCTACATATGATGAACACTGAAATACAGAGATAAAAGAGCTTTCATAGGTCACCAAGGATGATCACAAAACAATTCAAATGCCCCTATATCGTAGATTCAAAGAACTTTAAAGTCAATTTGCTTTCATGAAAATCACCTCACAACTGTCACAGACCGATAATCCCACAGATTTTTCATAGTCTAATATTGGCTCACGGTGTATAAATTGGAAATTGTGGTTTAAAGAGGTCCCATTATGTCTAAGAGAAATTACTTAAATTACCTACCACAAAACTGGAGCCCGGACTTTTCCCCAAAACAGGAATTCCAAAAAATGTAATAGATGGTTAATTAAAATTGACAATTAGATAAGCTTAAAGTTATGCTTGAAAATCAGTTTATTTACTCATAGAATTTCATGCCGATTTTAATTGGATTTATCAAATGAGGACCAGAGGATTTTCCTGTATGCTTTATATTATGTAATTTTGTGAGAAATGCTTTTTCTATAACCTCGGAATATAAATTATAAAGAAAAATTGATCCCTATACTAATAAAAATAATATCTTTAAAAAAAAGATGAGTAAGAAAATTTGAACGCGCTCTCTAATGTCATGGATCAGGGAAAGTTTCATATGCATACATAAATTATACAGCTGTAAATTTTTTGAATGTCATGCTTTGGTGTATTCATTTTTCTGATTTAACGTTTTTCATATCTACATTGTTAAAGTAAGTCCTTTAATGTTTACATGTCAAATTCCTCTTATTGTGTACTGGGGTCCAATTTTAAATTTTAGATTACAGTTGCATTTGACTCTAGTTAATGTTATAGGTGACACTGACTAAGATGTAATAACCGGATTTTCTTAAGTGGAAGTGGCCCTCTCTGACTTCAGTTATAGCAGATAGACTGCATTTAGTAGAGCAGTAGTCCAGTGAAATAGGGAAAAAAAAAATTTTTTTCCACTGGAATCACATACATGATTAAATTATTTTTGTATAACTCAAGAAACATACCTCTAAACTAAGTACAATAGCGAGCTTGTAACCTAAAAATTCCAAAAATTAATTTCAGAAAACATTCTCTAATGCATTGGGCACTTAAGGTTTATTTAAAGATTTAGGGTTGACTTATTGGAGGTTATATATACCATATAAGACTAGGGAATAAAAGGTGTAGTTTCAGGTTTTCTTATAATTCTTCTGGTATTTAAACACAATATACGTGATATCCACTTTTCTTTTCTCCCACAATATATGTGTTTAAGTAGGTTATGCATTTTCTTAAGCTCCACAGTTATTAGAGTTCCTTCCTGCAGTTTATTCAGGATCAGCAGAGCAGACAGCTGTTTCTGAGTTCAGTGTTTAAACATGAAATATGCTGTAAAACAGCCCAAATTGAACATTTCTCTGTTTCTGGGGAACGTTAAATAAATCAACCTGAAATAATTAAAATTGGCCAACCATACAGAATAATCACTTGAGTTTTGAAAGTCTTTGTGACCCTTTGTAAAACTGTCCATATGATGGTTACCAAGGAATCGACTGACTTTCTTCTCCCTGATGCTCAATTCATTCTCCTGGACAGTTAGAAGCCTAAGGAAGCAAGTTAACGCTTTACAGTTAATACTGTACTGTATCCTTTAAGTGCATCTGCATGAAGGCTATTTTAGAATGGGAGTCGGAAACCTGGGTTCTTGAGCACACACCCCTGCCACTTTATGACCTTGTGACCTTGCACAAGTCTAACTTCCTTGTGCCTCAGTGTCTATCTGTAAAATGAAGGAGCTGCATCAGGTGATCTTTAAAATCACTCCCTCCTCTATGTCAATGATTTACAGCAAGAATCTACCACCACCAAAGAGTTGATTTAAGAGCACAGTTAGGTATCCATAGATTCTGCGTTCTCATCATTTTGATAACTGAAATGAGTTAAGAATTGGAAAATCTGTTCAGAAACGAACCACCAAGATACCTTTATCAGGTATAAGCTTTGTCTCATGATTGCTCCTCCAAAGTGGTGAGACTGAATTTTGTCCTAAAAATAGCATAAGATTCTAAGACTTGCTGCGCAGAAAAATCCAGAGGAATCTTATGAATAGGTATTAGAGAGCAAAACTCTCGGATTTGCCCATAAGTGATTAATTTACACCCTGAGAACAAAGGTTATTAAATTTCTACCCCACATAGTTTGTTTCCTTTTCGTGGAGATAGCTTCAGTGTTAGATAGGGGACGTGTCTTTAGGTATTTGAGTGCCCTCCTGAAGTTGTGTGTGAAATGCCCCCCGAAGGGCCTCAGACTGGGTAGATACTCAACAACCGTCAGCTACTCCCCGCCCAGCCTCACTTTATTGTTCACACTGTGATGAGAAACAATGATCCCTATGATAAAGGTGACAATTAATAGGGCTTGTTAGGAGAAAAAAGTGTTTATGTGCAATGGGACCATAAGAAGAAACTTTTTCTTGTCTTTTTGCCATGCTAATGCAAGTATTTAAATCTGATGAGAAAATGAATGGCTTATTTGAGGCAGAGGCACCTTTCAAATGTGCTGAATTAATTTCCTCTGATAATTTCGGAACAGAATCCCAGTGAAATTTTGCAGTTCAGATATCCATACCAGTCATTATTTTCATCCTCATAAGCTGTAAATGAAAAAGTGTTTGAATGCTAATTACGTTGTGGCTTTTTTTTATATTTCTCACAGCTGAATGATGTTATAATGCAGTTTGACTACACCAAACAATAACAAAAAAAAGCTTTTATATTTAAATTTAAAATTTAGTGTGTCGGAAGCTGAATTACATATTCTAAATTCTGTCCAATAGTAACAGTAAGAGGTCTGTGTACAGTGGCAACGTATTTAACTGTGATTCTTAGAATCCCAACAACTGATTTTTTTTCAATTTGATTGTATTAAGGGATTCAGTATAAATAACCTTTCCTTAGGAAAGATGTCTGATGAAATTCCATTTAAGCAATCTGTCAGGAAGTAGAATATCGATGATTCACATGTGTAGTGCTTTAGCGTTAATGATTTATATTTATAGTGCTGTAGTGTACTTTTCACCATAAATACATACCTCAGGAATAAAATGAAACTGGGTTAGAGTCTATAGACACTATTTAAGAAACTATTGTCTAACAAGTTTATTAAAACTGTGTTGGAAAGTCTTTACAGTGTCTTCCAAATTCACTGAATTATCTCTGGCTACAAAATTTTACCCCACTATTACCAGTCACATTCCATTTTTTTCCTGTTTAGTTATTTGCTTGTTTATTTATTTATTTATTTATTTATGGCTGCGTTGGGTCTTCATTGCTGTGCACGGGCTTTTCTCTAGTTGCGGCGAACGGGGGCTACTCTTCGTTGCGGTGCACGGGCTTCTCATTGCGGTGGCTTCTCTTGTGGAGCACGGGCTCTAGGCGCACAGGCTCAGTAGTTGTGGTTCGCGGGCTCAGTAGTTGTGGCTCATGGGCTCTAGAGTGCAGGCTCAGTAGTTGTGGCGCACGGGCTTAGTTGCTCTGCGGCATCTGGGATCTTCCTGGACCAGGGATCAAACCCATGTCCCCTGCATTGGCAGACAGGTTCTTAACCACTGTGCCGCCAGGGAAGTCCCCATATTTTTTAAAATTATCTTCAAATTCTCCAGTTACATTCTTCCAACTACCCAATGTTCATGATTAATCTTGCTAAAACAAAAATTAAGTTTAATGATGATTGACTTCATGATCATAATTGGGCCGGCCATCCCTTCAAAATTCCTCCATTGTTTAATTTTTTAGACTTTTGATCAAAGATGTAAAGGCATCTTGTTATATGTTTTTGATCTAACTGTAACTAGGTAAAAATCCATGGCTTTCTCCATGATGCTCGGAATGGTTACATCAGGGTCACAGAGAGGGGTGGAGTTGGGGTAACGGGAACAGCCCAAGCTTTGGAGCAAAGCGCACTGGAGTTCACATACCACCTGCGCCACTGACCGGATATCTGACCCTGCTCAAGCTTCTCAAGCTTCAGTTTCCTTCATCTTTGAAGTGTAAACATTAATTCCTTCCTAGAAGTGTTGCTTGCTATAGGAGGATTAAAAATAATCCTGGCACAAAGTAATTATTCAGTAGCAGTGGTTACTACTTGAGTGTTAAATAGGAGAAGATCTTAAGAGATCATCTAATGGTCTAACTAAAATAGAGCTGCTGGGTTTGGAATAGTACAGGTTTATGGTTGTATCCCCAAACTGCCTAAACTCACAAACTTAAAAAAAATTTTTTCATAATTTTATTGAAGTATAGTTGATTGACAATGTTGTGTTAATTTCCACTGTACATCAAAGTTATACATATATATTCTTTTACATTATGGTTTATTACAGGATACTGAATATAGCTATACAGCAGGACCTTGTTGTTTATCCATCCTATATATAATAGTTTGCATCTGCTCATCCCAAACTCCCAATCTATCCCTGCCCCAACCCCCCTCCGCCTCTAGGCAACCACAAGTCTGTTCTGTAAACTCACAAACTTTTTATCAGTCAGAAGAATTAAATAAGTTTGGAAACCGTATTGCGCATCAAGGGAAGAAATGGTCTGTGATGTTTCAATACAACAGTGGTATTTGGTGTGCAGTGGGTAATCTCCATCACCCCTGTAAGTGCGATGCCTAGAAGACCTGTCAATCAGGAACTTTTTTCTACCATTGTGTTTATTAGAGCAAAGGAGAAAAGTTTGGAAAGGAAAGAGAGGAGCAGCCACAACCGTACTCTTTCCGACTACTCAACAGTTCTCCTTTTCCTCATTCTCAGTACGACTTTGTGGAACTGCTGGATGGCAGCAGGCTGATTGCACGAGAGCAACGGAACCTGCTTGAGTCCGAAAGAGCTGGGCGACAGGCGAGGTCCGTCAGTCTCCACGAGGCCGGCTTTATCCAGTACTTGGATTCTGGAATCTGGCATCTGGCTTTTTATAATGATGGGAAAAGTGCAGAGCAGGTGTCCTTCAATACCATTGTGATAGGTAAGAACTGTCTTCAAAGCATACTTCCGGGCTTCCGGCCTCAACACTGTGTTGCATAGAAATGCAACTGTCTTCACCAATTTGAGTGATCCCTAGGATGTTAGAGCCTGAGGTAAAAGTGAGAAATATTTTTTAAATTGTTTGTTTATGACTGTGTGACAAACCATGAAGCACTGGAAGACAGTATCACTTGGAAGTAGCTTGGAGGAGGACAGTGCATCGCGAAAACGCTTTAAAACGTCTGCATTTGAAATGTCAGTGTTTTGCTTTACTATTCGAATAATCTGGTATGAATGAATACTTTTGGGGGGTTATGGAGCAAGCCACCCATGCTTCCTTCAAGATGTAGCTAAAATGATTGAAGTGACACAGTTTACCCTGCACAAGAGGCAGGCCGCACAGCAAGGATTGCTTCTTTTTCTTTTCTTCAGAGTCTGTGGTGGAATGCCCCCGAAATTGCCATGGAAATGGAGAGTGTGTTTCTGGAACTTGCCATTGTTTTCCAGGATTTCTAGGTCCGGATTGTTCAAGAGGTATGCGAGTTAGATTCTCTTCTTAAGCCAATATAAATAAGCTGTAGAAACACGAGCAATTCAGAAAGCTCTCAAGACAGGAAAGAAAAGAGGGGAGAAATGGCAGATTGCTTGTTCCAACGATGTGCCTGTTCTTGGAGAATCTCGATGGAAAACGTGGCTGTTAATTCCTAATTCCTCTGTCGTGTTTTATTTCACAGCAGCCTGTCCAGTGCTGTGTAGTGGCAACGGCCAGTACTCCAAGGGCCGCTGCCTCTGTTTCAGTGGCTGGAAGGGCACCGAGTGTGATGTACCAAATACGCAGTGTATCGACCCGCAGTGCGGGGGTCGTGGGATTTGTATCGTGGGCTCTTGTGTTTGCAACTCTGGATACAAAGGAGAGAACTGCGAAGAAGGTAAACATGTCAAACCTTGCAGAGGTTTGTCGTTATAGCTTCATAAAGAAACAGCTTATATGTCTAACCCTTAGTTTGGCAGATGAATCTTTTTATATGCCTCCTTCTGAAAGTAATTTTGATTTTGCATTGCTTCATGAACATTTTACCTAATAAAAAGAATACCGAGGAGTCCTTTAGCTCTCTCTCAATTGTGTGAGTAATTTTTTTTTTACACTCAGAAAGTACATGGACATTTTTGTCTTAGAACCAATGGTGAACCGTTGAATTCTTTTTTTTTTTTTTTTTTTTTTTTTTTGCAGTTTTTCACCTTGATGCCAGCTTCTAAATCTAGCATTTTGGCCTCTCTAGAAAGACAGAATATTGAACATAGTATACTGATGGAGAAAAACACATCATGGGTTTGTGCCATAACTGTATATAATGTTGATAGTCAAGATGCTATACTGTAAAGTGCAGTTGAACTGTTTTTTCAAAAAGCAGAAAAGCACCATTTCCGTTCTTCAGTCAAATGGATTTTATTGATCTGCACACACAAAGTGACGCAATTAAGTCTCTGGAATTAAATTTTCAGGCCATTGACCCTACAAGTGTAAAGTTTTATTGAGTCAAATTGCTAAATTAAATCTCGTCACCTAAAGCACATTAAAGTGAATTAAGAGAGATGGAGAGTCTGCAACTCGTTTATTTCTCAAACATTTGAGGGTCCCATACAGCTGTCAGTATTCAGCGGTTATGGATTAGGTCAGCTGATTCAGATTTTGTTATAGAGAAGCCAATACTTATTACTCTCTGATTGGGCAGAACGGAAAGCAATCGTCTGAAATCTCAAGAGCAGAAGTGTGTAATTCACTAGAATTATAAATCCTTGCAAGAGTCTCAATTACCTAAATGGCATGATTCTTAATGCTTTATTGTATACATTCTCTGCATTTTTCAGAAACAAGTTCTTGCAAATAAACAGTGGGTAAACATTTGCGTATCCAAAGTGTTCAGGTAAATTAGATTGAGGTGTAATTCTTTGTTCCATATGTACTTGTGTATATCTTCTAGATTTGACCATAAATTTGTTCTCTTTTCTTTCCACTAGCTGATTGTCTAGACCCTGGATGTTCTAATCATGGTGTGTGTATCCATGGGGAATGTCACTGCAATCCAGGATGGGGTGGTAACAATTGTGAAATACTCAAGACCATGTGTCCAGACCAGTGCTCTGGTCATGGAACATATCTTCAAGAAAGTGGCTCCTGCACTTGTGACCCTAATTGGACTGGCCCAGACTGCTCAAATGGTGAGGTTCATACATGCCATATGATTGAGCGTTTAATATTGTTTAGCTACAGGTTACGACATTTTAATTTTTAAAACACACTTATTATACTTAATATAGATTTTATTAAAGTGAACATTTATAGAAATAAATATTAAAAGTAATGAAATTTGTTATCTTATAATATGGAAAGAAACAGGCTTAGTCAATTTGTCATTAAATTTCTCCTTTAGTATTAATGTAAAGAAGAATCTTTCACTTGTGTAAAGCTCTCTCTTTTCTTAACTCTGAAGGCCTGTGTACAGCTTGGAGATTTAAGCACATTATCTCATAAACAGAGAAGCTTCAATTAAAAAATTACGTGACAACAGAAGACTTAATATTATCACAATAAAGAGTAAACATATATAGATATTATGGTGTACATAATGGTTCAACACTGAGTTTTTAATTGTAACTCTATGATTATAATAGAAATGACAGGTAGTAATTTTATCCAATCAGTCACGTTGTTTTTGAGCGCCAGCTCTGTGCATGGCTTTGTGACAGACACTGCAGGGATAAAAGAGTGTCAATCATCCCTGCCCTGTAGAATACTGGCTTTCAAGTTTTTGACCATGACCTAAATAACGTGTGGTCTTAAATACATTTTTACATTGTGACCTCATATACATATATGTGCATATACTCACATCGCTGAAACAAAAGGTTTACAAAGTGATATACACTGATACTTTCTCCCAAGTCCATTCTACTTTTTTAAATGCCGGTTGCAACCCATGAATTAATTCCATGACCCACTCGTTAGTCGTACAGTTTGAAAAGATACTGTTCTAGTCTAGAAGATTACAGTTTAATTGGGGAGATGAGATAAACACACATGACATACTTAGAAACCAGTGTGTTCCAGTATAATATTCTGTTGACTTACATGGACTAATATGCTAAATTCAGTCAGGATTTAGATCCTGCCTTGATGCCTATTGAAAGTTGTCAAGGAGATTTTTAACATTTCTTGCCTTCTTTTAAAGATTGTAGTTAGTGTGGAGGTTCAGGGAATATTTTTTGACTAGGGGAACAGTATTAGAAAGTACTTAAGAGCGTGGATTCTGAAATCCGATGTTTGGGTTCGTATTCAATCTGTACTACTTGATACCTGTATTCCCTAGGGAAATTACTGTATGCTTCAGTTTGCTCACCTATAAAATGGATTTAATCATAAGACATTCTTTCCAGAGATGCTGCTGTGGGAATTGCTTGAATTGATGCATGTGAAGTAAATACTTAGTACAAAGCTTAGCCCATAATAAATTCTAAATACAGCTGCCATCACCTTTACTACTACTGCTGCTGCTGCTGCCACCATTACCAAAGACACGACTGTGAGAAAGAATCTCACTACATACAGGGGACAGTGACGACAGAGTATTTGGAGGTAAAAACTGAGTTGGGCCCAATTATGAGGGACACATTAGACAATGGAGAATTCACTAACAATAATGATGCCCCTGATATGTCGAGAACAGTGGTCCAGAACTACCCCGTGGATCAGACGTCAGAGAGAACAGTGAAACCTGAGCACTAGAAGACACCGTGGCGGGCTTTCCCAGAAGGCACCGTGGCGGGCTTTCCCAGAAGGCACCGTGGCGGGCTTTCCCAGAAGGCACCGTGGCGGGCTTTCCCAGAAGGCTCCGTGGAGGGCTTTCCCAGAAGGGCGAAGGGACGAGAGCACAGTCCCTTGGAGTTAGTGGAAATGAAAGGATAAACTGAGGGACGTTTAAAGGCAAAAGAGACAGGACTTGCTGAAAAAACGGAACATAAAATAGGGTGAGAAGAGCTGAAAGTCTGAGGCAAGGGAGATTGGGGTTGGTGTTCATGTCTCTGAAAGAGGCGAGAAAGTTGGGAAGACGTGAGAATCACCGAGTCGGCAGAACGCAGGCGCGGCAGTGGGAGGCGAGTGAGAGGTAGAGACGGTGACGACTTCTGTTTGGACCAACTGAGCAAAAATAAATTAAAAAGCAGGAAAAGAAGAGAAGGAAGAATGAGGACAAGAGAAGAAGGAGGAGGAAAAGAAAAAGCGGAGGAGGATAAACAGAAGGGGGGGGCGAAGGACAGATTTTATGAGCAGTGTCAGGTACATAAAAATATCGTGCAGAAGCCTTGGATTCAGACAATCCTTGTCTACTCTTAACCCTGCCCACACCTATTGCCCTCTGAACACCTGCTGTTTAACAGTAAGTGGTTAAGAAACAGGGATTCTGCAGCTGACCTGCCTGGGTTCAGATCTAGGACTGGCTATTTCCTAGCCGTGTGATGTTGGACAAGTTAATGTAACTTCTGTGCCTCCGTTTATCTGTAAAATGGGAATACTAATAGTGCCACCTTATATACAATTGTTGTAAGGTGTAAATGACTTAGTATGTGAAAAGCACTTATGATAGGGCTTTACGCGTAGTAAGTACTCTGTGAGTGTTAGCCATTAAGAAGGACTCTTGGTGGCATTGGTAATAGTTATGGTGGTCGAATTCCAAAGGCTAATTGTAGGTCATCATACTTAATTCCTCATCAATTCAGAGGCACTTCCACATAAAAGTATTGATTGGATATAGTTCCCCAAATGTGAAATTTATGAAATGAAAATATAATCTATTAACCTAATGGCATAAGCCTAAATGAAATCTTGCTAGTAGCTAATTAACATGCTTATTTTAAGGGAGGAGAAAAAGACTCATAGTTTTTACAAGTCACTCTTTCTTGGCATTTTGAGGAACTTGGGTAACAGGTTTGCTGCCCTATGCGTCAATATCGGCGTGAAAGATTCATGGGCCGCTCTTCGCCTATTACACATTGAACCTCAGAAGCCCAAACTAAAGAAAGTCTTATATAGGCTAATTTGTGGTATTGATGGAAAACTTCTGCCGACCCCATAAGTAGATATCCTAGTTAGAGAAACAGTTTATGAGTTTTCTTCCTGCTCCCCCCCTCACGTTTCTTTTTCCTCCTTTCTTTTCTTCCCCTCTCTTGTTCCCTCTCCTCCCTTCCCCTTTTCTCTTTCTTCCGCCCCTCCTTTTCCTCTGCTTCCCTCATCTGTGGCCATACATTGTTGGAGGCAACCAGGGTTTACAGTTGCTTATTATTGCTTCACAGAAATGTGAGTTGATTCAGAGAGCTTGGAAAGCCAGAGACTGTGGTTAGAAAATGCGAATGCGTGACTGTTAGAGTTGGCAAGGAGTATAGGATACATAAGTAAAAACCCACATTGGGGCCAGCACTATAGAGGGCCTTGAGTATCTCACTGAAGAGTTTTAAGAAATCATCACCAACCAAGGTTTATCAAGCATGGGCACATGGCATTGTTTCAAATAACACATGGGGACCTCCCTGGTGGCACAGTGGTTAAGAATCCGCCTGCCAATGCAGGGGACACGGGTTCGAGCCCTGGTCCAGGAAGATCCCACATGCCGCGGAGCAACTAAGCCCGTGCACCACAACTACTCAGCCTGTGCTCTAGAGCCCGTGAACCACAACTACTGAGCCCGCGTGCCACAACTACTGAAGCCCATGCACCTAGAGCCTGTGCTCCGCAACAAGAGAAGCCACCGCGATGAGAAGCCCGCGCACCCCAACGAAGAGTAGCCCCTGCTCGCCAGAACTAGAGAAAGCCCACGCATAGCAACGAAGACCCAATGCTGCCAAAAATAAATAAATAAATTACACATTAACTCATTTTGTCCTCCACTTAAAAAATATAATTACAAGAGCAAAATAGGCATTTAGCTCGCTCTTTTGAGTTTTTATTTACATTTCCAGCTTCTATATTAAAGATGTAAAACTCCAATTAAAGTTTATAGATATTACTTGTATACAGTTACTTGATTCGGGCCTCTTACGCCTCCATCAGTGAAACAGGCATAATAATACTAGCTATAAAACAATACTTGTTTGAAATATTGTCATTCTAGTTTGTTTCCCACAGTTATCCAAGTAGGCAAGGAATAATGAAATAGCCCCTTTTTTTTGTTCTGTATAAAGTTACTTAATACATTACCAGAATTATTTTATAAAGGATGGTTTGTAATTGATATTAAATAGCTCAAAAGTTAATTTGGTCTTCTTCATAAAATGGTATTGCTATAAATAGCAAAAAAAAAAGGATATAAATGTTAATTAAAAGATTAAATTGGTTGCCAAAATTACATATCACTTTTACATATTTAGACTGATTTTTTTCATACTGATGTAATTATTTTGCTAGCTGAAAATCTAATTTTACCTGTATACAAAATGACCACTTAGACATAATGAGTGAAGGTCTTCATCCTATTCATCTTTAAATCCCTAATGCAAAATACACACTTAACACATGTTAAACTCTCAATATAGAGAGTTGAATAATGAACACAGTATGCTTCTTTGGGAGAAAGTAATTAAGCACGGGAAAAAACTTCATTAAACTTTGCTATTAGCTGCCAAAAGACAGAAAACTTACTTAGAATTATTAGTAAAGATCTCATATACGCATATAGTCATCCTGTGAAAACATCTGGGTTCACATGCCTCCAATTTGTCTGCACATTCTCATTGAAAGTTTACAAAAACTCCGTTGTTAATTTCCATTTGTGACTTAAAAGTTTACTTGCAATAGAATTTGGAATTTCTAACCTTCTGAATCCTAAAGCAAAACACTTTACCAGCTGCCTCTTTTGTTGTTGTGGAAATGACCTTCAGAGATCTAAATTCAATAGGAGAGTAGATTTTACACCTGAAGAAACATTTGGTTAAGCTGCTGAAAGAGAAGAAATGAATTGTTTCCATCAGAAAGTTTATAGGTTTGAAAGCAACAGAGGTTTCCTCTCTCTTCAGCAGCAGTTTGTCCATTAATTAGCCCTTCAATTCCACTTCAATTAAATTAACTCTAATTAATAAGTTCATTACAAAGATTGACGCACCTTGCTCAAAGCGAGTGTGCTAATCGCTGCTAAACACCTTCACCCTAATGAAAAATTGATTCGGTTGAATAAAAAAGGGAACCTCAGAAAGAAACCTCGCTCTTCTGAGCTGAGGTGACGTTCTGTTCCTCTGAAGTTAATCAAACCATCTTGGATCTTTTAATCAAAAATTTAATTCAAAGGAGATAGAAAATGTGGCATGAAAAAAACCACATACCACTCTCCTCCAGTTCATAGTCCTGGCTTTTGTTTACAACTCTCACTGAGCCTCGATGTGCTGTCTAAAAGTCTTCAGCCCTGTGAATTCCAGTGTCTGAGGAACGTTTTATTTGGTCAATGAATGGGGACATGTGATCATGTGACTACATAAACAGTGATTATTTCTTAATTTTAAAATTCAGCTGTAGTCGTTTTCTGTCTGTCAGAAACGATCTCAGGTTTTTACTGTTGAAAGAAAACCAAAACTAAACAGTAGTCTTCCAATCTTAAGAAAAAAGCTCATGTTATTTAACTTTATATGTGAAGAGTGAAAAATAAAATAACCCTCAAAGTTCTGTCTGTCTGTCTCTCTCAATTGGTTCTAGTCAAATAAAGCTTCTAAGAAAGTTTTTTAAGAAAAAAATTATTTCAGACGCCTGAATTCTATTTTAACAACCTAAACTGTTGTTACCGTTCTTAAAGTCCTTTGGTCACTTGTGCCCTTTTCAGTAATTCTAGTAATTGAAAATCCTTGCTTTGCAAATGCCAGAGCCGGCAGTTCTATATATTATTAAACCGGTTTTCTACTATGGTTTTGCTTAACAACTTTTATCTGTCAACAGTACAAATATACTTAATAGGAAAAACAACAGCTTCTTTTATTTAACCAGCACGTCTCTGTGTCAGGAGCAAGCTAAAGTGCATACTAAAGTAGATTCTTTTTTTTTTTTTTACTCTTTTTTTTAAAAAAGATTCTTTTCAGTGGAAGTTTCTGAATATTTAAAAAAATTAAACCATAGGATTAAAAATAATCCCTTTTCAGTTTTTGCTCTATGGGTGAAACCTAACTCCTGTTACATACCTGACATACACAGACACTTAAATATTTCGTAAATTTTATATCAATTTGATGTATGTGTGCCTGTGTTCCTGGCTGTCGAAAGATACTCCCGGAAACAGGTATGTGTGCGTACATAGTTTCCTCTCCTTATGAATCATTTGTTCTCTTTTGTTAGTAGCGTGTGTGTGTGTAAGCACATATATAATACAGAAAATTGTTTATAACTACCATGTGCATTTTACGCCCAATCGTGGCAGCATATAAAATGGAACAAAGAAAGCAAACTACGTCTGTCGCTCCTAGCCCTCGATGCTGCCATCTACTTAGTAGGTAAATGCTTTCGTACGTATGCTCAGCGACTTTGTTCTTCACCTTGTTGACGCGCTGAGTTTGAGACGAAGCGCTTCTCCCTCGCTCCCCGTCTCACTCGCCGCTGCTCTCCTCTCCTGCCCGGCTTCCTCTCTTTCTCCCCCCAGAGATCTGTTCCGCGGACTGCGGCTTGCACGGCGTCTGCATGGGGGGCGCTTGCCGATGTGAAGAAGGCTGGACGGGCCCAGCGTGCAGTCAGAGAGCCTGCCACCCGCGCTGCGCCGAGCACGGCACCTGCAGGGACGGCAAGTGTGAATGCAGCCAGGGCTGGAACGGCGAGCACTGCACCATCGGTAGGCCGGCCGCGCCCCGCCCCGCCCCCAGGGCGCCCCGCCCCGCCCCGCGGGCCTGCTTCTCACCTCGGGAAAGCTCCTCCCCCCGCCACCCGTTAGCTTTTCCTGTCCTGTGTTCAGAAGGAGCGGCCGCTAAAGAAGGGTCTCAGGTCCCAACAGCAGCCCAGTTCTTTTTAGAGCCGCTGTCTCGAGTGTAAGAACGTTCTGTGCATGGTGCTGGGGGACGGCCGCCGAGACTGACTCGCATAAGGCTGATTTCACCGTGTAAAGGCAGTATTTTTTACTTTAAGAAAGAGATTCCCAGTATGTAGCCTTTGGGGCTCCTGTAGATTCCAGAATCACACATCTTAGCACCTGTCCATCTGTTTGAGTCTCTGAAAGGAGGTTGGAGTCTTTATGACTTTATCCTGTAGCACCATGAGGAAGAAAGTAGAATAAAATACACCAATCTAGTTTTTCCACAACAGTTTTATATGCTTAACACTTCTTAAAGTACGATGATGTTCTAGCACACCTGTTGGTTAAATAAGACAAATAGGTGTTTAAGATCAAAATCTTAGTATATAAATGGTATTTCGCCTGGATACAAAAGCACCCGGAACATACATATTAGTTCCATATTTTCAAGGTCTTCAGTGCCTTTGCTTTCACCGTTTGAGTCACTGAAATGAAAACGTCTATTTAAGGAAAATACAACAAAAGTAAGTAATACAGTGCTCCCTCACTTCAGTGAAAATGTACAGTATTAACTAGAAATGGCACAGTCCTACAAAAATCTCATCATTTTCGGAATGATTTTTCTTCACATTTATGTCTGTAGGGTAAAATTTGACAGAGCTGTTGGTGGAGTCTTGATATAGTAAAGGATTTCTTCTTCCAATGCATCTCTAAGTTTATGTACTTCACTTTTTAAAAAAAAAAAAAACGCATTTGTTAGCCAAGATTTTTTTTCACAGGAAAATTGAAATCACTTACATTTTATAAGCTGTCACAAATGGCATCTCTGCAGAATTTCCAGGAAGGCTCTTTTCAAATCATCTGTTTCAGGGGTCCCCCTATCACTCCCCCCACCCTCACCGACATGTGGTGATCCGCTGGGAGGGCCCTCTCGGCACGGTTGTGCTCAGGGCTATAGACGTGTCCAGAAAGGGGAAAGACTCATCAGGTGGTGTCTGCAGGAATCCACGTCCAGGTTCTCCAGGCTCCTTGTCTCCCACCAGGAGAGGTCACAAGAACCATGCCCCTTTCTCCAGCAGGGAAATGCAGCAACATATGTGCAGGGTTTCCGCCCGTTTGAGGTTGAGAGTTAACAGGATTTTATTGGGGCTGGCTCAGCGAGGTAGCCTGTGTCAGCCACAGCCATCGAGATTCCAGGCTCTCCAAAGAAGAGCTGATGTTTAGTGCTGCAGGTGCGCAAAATAACCATCAGTGTAGGGAACACCCACCTTTCCAGATGCTGGCCAAGGGCCAGCCCTGCAGACGCCTGAAGATCAGGCCTTTATGTTAACTCTTACCTGCGAATCATACCTACGGTGTCACCTGTTGAAGGTGAGCTACTGCCAGCAACTGGGGAGCTTGTAGTCCTACTGGGGTAAACTGCAAAGTGCTCATCCCCAGCAGCTGGCCCGGATGTGGCTTCCCCTCCTCTGCTCTTTAAGGGAGGCTCCGCAGGGCAGTGACTGCCTGTTGTTCACGTGAGCCGCACTTGGGAGCTGCTACGGTAAGGCGGAAAATGGTTGACAGTCACGATTTGCGTATTTTCTGCGGACATGCAGAGGGCAGTGTAATATCCCTGTGACCAAACAGCATCATGCTGCAATCCCAGAGTGCACGCACACGAGAGGTGGGGCAGTAACAACATGCCTCTAAACATACACCATCGTTGTTCATGACCCCAGCACCCCCCTCATCCTAAGTGAACGGATTCTAGCTAGAGGGAAAATGTTGTATATTTGACTATTTGTAGCCTGGGAAGTACAACCCACACTTGTATATATAGCTTGGAAAACGAGGAGGTGTACTATAAAGTTATCCACGAGCAGACTTAACTTGCCAACCAGCAGTCACCAAACAAATCATTCTCTGGGTGTCCTCATTGACCTTGGTAATATTACATGGTTAATTTCCCATGGAGGAGCTGTTCTTGAACAACTTTCCAGTTGTCTGGGAACAAACGGGATTTTTGCTAGGCGCAGGTCCTTTTGTTATAATTTAACGTGTCTTCCTGTGGTTGTTAATAATTCCGTTTTCTATTGTTTCGTTTTATTTTGTTGCTTTTATACTCTGTATGAGTAACAGCGTGGAGGTAAACGACCTGTGTCATTTAAAAATAAATCTTTGAAGTGAACCGTTTAAAAGATGTAGAGAACCTTTAAATCATTGTTTTGCTCTTTTGTACTCTCAGAAGTAGTTATTCCAAGTTTTTGCACACGAAGATCCAGTTGCCTTTCCCTGTCTACTTCCTACCTGTGTGTATGTCCACAGTGAAGTCTCAGGGGTCCTTTAAAAGGAGGCCTTTGTGAGCCACTGATTAAACAGCGCAGGAAACTACAGTATATTTTCTCATTCAGGAGAGTTCCTGTTCTGTTCATTTCGTCTCAATTTCAACAGTTAGGCATCTGGCTGGAAGGAGCTTTCACTTTATGAAAGGATGCTCGTAAATCAGCAAGATTTTTTGTCCTTTCTCCATATTATGTGCCGTCTCATTGAATACAAACAGGGAGGTTAATTGGAAGAGAGATGGAGGAGAAATTAAACAGTTAGACGCAAACAAAAGTTCCCAATAGAAAGCAAAGAATATTCTTCATTAGTCATCTTACTGTCTTCATAAAGTTTTCATGCTTTCATAAAACCATAGGCATTTTGAGAGTAAAATAGGTTATGAGTTTAGAGTATTCACTGAGCACCCAACTCCCTGAAGGGATTCCATCCTGCTATTTTTATTAGCGTGTTTGTACTTTCCCCTCCTTATGAATCATGTATTCAGCGAATTCGGCATATTTGTCCTCAGGTTTGTTGTCCCAAGTCCTTTTTTCTTGAGTTAGACTTTGACTAGTGATGTATGCAGATAAAAAAAATGAAACAAAGGGAAATCCACTTGTAGCAATACTATGATTAAAATGAATATTTCTCCCTTCCTCCCCAAAACCCACTTACGATTGTTGGACTCTTTCATTAATAAAGAGAAGTTACATGATTGAACCACATGAAATAAGCACCAGCAATGATTACTGACATGGTTTAATCCTAATAGCACTGGCATAGATGCTCAAGTAGCATAATGTCATCCTTTGTAAGCGAACATTCGTAATTGGCCAAATGATTATCATACTCATTCTCCTCTCTGTTTTTCATAAGATCGGAAAGACATAAGAACATTGAGAGGATACAGAAGCTAGTTTAAAAATATTAAATATAAGTAAGTGGTTTCTAAATAATAGTTGACATAATTAGAATGTTATTGTGGCATTTCTGTATGGAAAAGCTTAAACAGTTCTGTACTGTGAGAGCTGTGGTGGTTCAAGGTCTGATCTCTGAACTGGGAGATACTTGGCCTAATTCAGTAAGCTCACCATTTGTAATGTATTTAACTGGAAGCGGAATCTGTAAACACACAAAGGCAACTCAGTTGGTTTGGCTCTCCCTTTTCTTCTCGCTTAGGAAGAGAGGGGCCAGTTATCTGATTGGCCTGTGGTTGGAATTAATGGGGCACAGAAGCAACATAAATATCGCACCAGCCTCTACTGAGCACATGTTTGGAGGCAGAATCCGTAAAAGTGCAACGCTAAGTAATTATCCTGGGCAATGATAAATCCTAAGTACCAAATTTTGAGTAGTATTGACCTGTACCTTCTCCAGGAAATACTCTTTTTAGCAATTGCTGGAGAAAAGTTGCCCCTACAAGCATCTATTTGTATTGGAGAGCAGGGGAGGCCGTAGATGAGACTGTGACCCAAAGGGTGGGGAAGAGGGAGATTGGGTAACAGCTGCTTGTTATCTACGCGGGGGTTGTTACAAAGGTGAGGAAGGCTCAGATCTCTGTGGATGGCGGATCCCCTTCTGGAGGCTGATCTGCATTTCCCATTGCCCCACAGACACAAATGGAGAAACTGGGCTTACATTGTTTAAAAGTTGCTTAGGTTGGAAACATTTAAATGGTGGAACAAGATCCCAAAGGAATTTTCGAGTCTCCGTTCCAGTAAGTATTAGCGCAATAGCATAATTATGTAGGTGTGAATTGGGAGGCGTTGTTTTTTGTTTTTTTTTCCTTTCTGTTAGTTAGAGGAATGTTTTAGGAGAGGAGTGTTTTTTCACTTCTTTGCATCCGCAGAGTATCTCAGGTTTAAGAGCTTTTGGAGTTTGAATCTTTGCTACATCATTTACTTGGTGTATGACTCTGTGCAAATCATTTAACCTCTCTGAGTATGTTTTCTCATAGATAAATATTATGTACCTCAGAGTTGTTAGGATCAAATGAAATGCTAGAATGTAAATCACTTATTAAAGTGCCTAGCAGTGTTCACTAGAGTTTTTATTTTGTTGTTGAGTATAAGTGAGTCAAACTGTAACCCAGACAACGTTTTGGGTGCTGAAATTTTTTTTTTTTTTTTAAACGGTAAAACAAAATGGCTATCCAAGGAATTTGCTTTAAGGAGTTAATGTAATTTCCATTTCATTGTTATAAAGTGTGACCTAGTCTCACACTGACTATGGCTTAACAAGAGGTTAATATGTTTGGGATGGCAGTTTTAAAACCACAGTGATGAAAGACAGGTGGAGTCTATTGTGATATTTTTCTTCTAGTTATGTCTCAAACACAGAGTCGTTTATTGAGCTACATTGATTTTCCTATACTTTCAGGCAATTCAAATGGAAATTTGGCCTAGGGGAAATCCTTATTCCTTTAAGCTGCAAAAGACTGGCTGTTTGTTTTAATTCTAATTCTTTAGCACATTGGGAAACAAGATCTAATCACGAAGACATGCTTTGTTTGTTCAGACAAAAGTTCCACGTATAGTACTCAGCACACCCCTAATAAAAACCACCATGGTTGCTCTGGGCTTAGGGGTGCTGGAGATGAGAAATTGAAAATGAAATACACACAGCTGGGGAAGGCATCAGTTAAACAGTATGGGCGTAAAAACGAGACATAGCAATACTATGTCTATTTTTACTATGTCTATTTTTTACTATACTAAAAAATAGGTGACATTTTTGAAAAAAAACGACCTCTCTGATAATATACTTCAGAGATTACAAGATCGATACTCATGACTTTTGTCATGTTCTCAAATTGGGAATCATATTCATAATAATATAGAATATGGAAATTCTAAAACTATCTTCTTCCATTTTAAACTTTATGATTCCCCTCTTAACAAGTGCTTATAAGGTACCACATTACACCCACAAATGATAGCTATAGGAGGCATTTGGCTTCACACCTGTCAGCGTCGTGTATTAACAGTAGTTGAGAAAGGGGTCTCTAGTGCCACCTGTCTGGGTCGCTGATGGCGCCATTGACATATTTACTGTGAAACTGGTGAAGCTTAAGCATCAGGGCCCCTCACTTGCACAGGCCCCTTCTAGGATCGTACAAGGCGACCATGGATTTCTATGGTCATATGTTGCAAATCATTTAGGACCTTTGTCTCTTTCCACTCCCAACTTCTCTCCCTCACACTTTTCCTCGTGTAGGGTGGCACTGGAGTGGCTGTAGGCATTTTGAGGATTCAGCTAAGGAGAATTTCACCTGGGGATGCGTTTAGTTTCCATTTAATTGGATATATTTGTGAGGTGTGAAATCATTGCCCTCTGTGATTGTTTCATGCTAGCCGTCCGGAGGAGATGTTTCTGCCACCCACTGGCTCATCTAGTGAACATCAGAGTACAGTGTCAGAGATGATAGGAAGATATGAATTTGTACTACGGAGCCCCACACCAGAGGAAAATAGGTAGTGGAGCGGAAATAAGGTTTGAAACGTATGGAAACTGAAGCCTATCTCTGGAAAATTCTTCCTGTCGTCAGATATGTTGTAAAATGCCCAATCCAAATGGGAGTTTTCTCTCGTCAGCAATATATTTGATGATGGAACTTATACAGTTATAAACGTGCCCTAATTTTCTCTTTTGATGATTATTTCTTTTTGAGGAATTTATCAGAATTCTTGTATCTTTAAGGCATGAACCTAGAGCAGTACTGCAAAATTGAGCTCATCAGTGTGTGAAGTCACATGCATCCCAGTGTACCACAGAATCATATGAACATACCAGGAAAAGCTTCAGGGCTTATGTGACATGAAATACTGATATTGATGAAGATGTTATCAAACTCATAATATTCTAGGATGCCATCACAACAAAGTGGCTAATGAATGTCACCAATTCACAGAGTTTTTTTTAATTAATTAATTAATTTTAATTTTTTGTTTATTTTTTATTTTTTTGTTTTAATTTTTTTAACATCTTTTCACAGAGTATTTAAGCCTAGTTTATTACACCATAAAGTCTTCCCAAATTTGGCAGTAATGTCCCAAATTTGCATAACATTACTAATAACAAATTTTGAAGCCAAATGAAACTTTCCAGATTATCAATAATGAAAACCATATTAAACAGTCACATTGAAAAAAGACTGAATTATCTGTCTAGTCTCTCTATACAAAATATTATAAAACCATTGTCTTATAAGGAGGCAAAGTAAATGTAGCCCAAAAATTATAGAAAAAAAGTGTTTATTAGAGACATGTCAGGCACTTAATAATAAAAAATGTTCTGCAGTTTTTTTCTGATGTTTGTGGTGTTTATCAGCTTAAAAACTATAATTTATTGTGATTTCTTGTCATTCTAAATAATGACTCAATTTGTACCTAATTTCATATTTATAATTTGGGGTTCTTTTTCTTAAAGAGAGCCCCCCAATTTGTATCATTTCAGACCCCACAGAAGCTGGATCTACCTGTGTTCCAAACTCTATTACTTGACAGCTGTGTGATTTGGGGAAAATCACTTAAACTCTCAGTGCCTCAGTTTGCCCATCTCCAAAGTGGGAATGAAAATAGTACCTACCTCCTAGAGTTGATGAGAGGGTTGATGACCTAAAACATGTAGAAGGGCACTTGGAACACTGTCTGGCACAAAGCAAACATATAGGGATGCTACTTGTTGTTACCGTTGCTAGAGTATTTGGACTGAAATTAATAAAAAAGTTTACTGTGGCTGGCTCTTCCCTACTGAGTCTTATCCTAATGCAGCGGAATTAGCCAGCAGGAAAACAGGAGTGCATGCTGGTTCCAAGAACAGCTTCTCCCCTCCACTTCCCGACACACTAAGTCCACACTACTGTGGACAGAGATGCCTCGTGATCTGTCATACAGGGTGGAAGGTGGGTCATCAGAACGCAGTAGGCATAAAGTTGAGTGGGAGGAAATTCCCCTTAGCTGACTTGGTTGGCCATGAAAATCCAGACAGGCAAAAAATCCTCCCATGAAGTGTGCAAAAAAGGAGAACTTCTTAAGATCCTTCCTGCTCAGCAGTCCCAGTGATTGTAAGTAATTTCACGTGACCGAGAGGCTAGCGATTCCTAAGAGAACTGTGGAAGACCCCCTTCAGAGCTCATTGAGAATCACCAATGTCCTGGAAACCAGGCTGATTTTTAGATGTCGATTTCTTCCTTTGAGATTACATTTGCATCCATTTGGGGCTTCTCAATATTATTTTTTTCATTTGAGTCTGATTTATTCAGTTAGCAGTTTTATATACAGTGCTTTCTCCTCTGTAATCCCCTCAGAATTGTTTTTTTTTTTTTAACGAGGTCGCTTAATCTCCTCTCTTCTGAAAATGCAAAACTAGTTTCTCTGGCCTTTCTCAATGATGGAGGCCCTATTTGTTAGGTTGTCAGCCCTCTACAGAGTTTCAGGATTTTTTAAACTATCACAGATAGTGTTTATTTCACTAGTCAATGTCACCATGTTCCATTTAGTTTCATTTTTATGAAGAAGTGTTTGGATAATGAGAACTGTGTTGGGACTTCCCTAGTGGTGCAGTGGTTAAAAATCCACCTGCTAATGCAGAGGACATGGGTTTGAGCCCTGGTCCAGGAACATCCCACAGGCCGTGGAACAACCAAGCCCATGCACCACAACTACTGAGCCTGAGCTCAGGCTGCGCTTGTGTTCATTTGTTTTTCTTTACATGTACCAATTTCAGCATCAAAGGACATGAAGCCGGTGGGTTCCATTAGCTGCAGCCCAGCATTGCCAACAATGGCAGATCTGTACTTAAAGCGAAAGTAGTCATTTCATTCAGTGTTCAGTAACCTTTGAGAGAGAGAGGACTCAACCAACAAAAAACAAATCCACTGGCCTAAATTTGAAACTTTAGTAAGTTTGACTGTTTCCATCATATATTAAGCCATAATACAGTATGTCCAAGTGTTTTTGTTTTTTATAAATTATTTATTTATTTTTGGCTGTGTTGGGTCTTCATTGCTGTGTGCGGGCTTCTCATTGCAGTGGCTTGCTGTGGAGCACAGACTCGAGGCGCGCAGGCTTCAGTAGTTGTGACACATGGGCTCAGTAGTTGTGGCTCGCGGGCTCTAGAGCGCAGGCTCAGTAGTTGTGGCGCACGGGCTTAGTTGCTCCGCGGCATGTGGTATCTTCCCGGACCAGGGATCGAACCCGTGTCCCCCGCATTGGCAGGCGGATTCTTATCCACTGCGCCACTAGGGAAGTCCCTGTCCAAGTTTTTGAATCACTCTGAATCTCTACTAACTTTGACAATCCATATCCTCTAAAGCTGCAGAGTGGTTATTAGTTTTGACTCGTCTTTCTGGGAAGTGCCTTGCAACCTTAACTTTGCAGCATCCCTTCATCCCTTAATTTGTGCCTGCACAAGTCCCATCGTGTCCCAAGAGCCTCATTAGAATTACATTCTCAAATCAAACAAATCCTGGGGAAAGTTTGAATTAGAATCTTCACATAACTTTTGCACCTTATTTGCTGTGTGACCGTCAGTAAAATCCATAGTCCCCAGAGCTGTCCTGATAAATATTCTTTCGTTGTGTTGACGATTTATTTCCCTAGGCGTCAGTTTCTTTACCCCTAAGAATGGGAGTAAATGTACCTAAACACCTTTAGCTATTGACATCAGGTATTTGAGTGCCACTGTTGTCTGTCTGGTTCTTCATGCTGTGATTTATCCTTACTAAAAAGAGAGGCAGCAGCCTGAAGCCGAGACTCTGTTCTCACATGGCAGGAGTGCTACTGAGAGGTAAATTTCAGTGACAGTCGCATTGTTTTGGGAAATGTTACATGTGTCCTATACTTTAGAAAAGGGACATTTTTTAAGGACTTCTAAAAGTCAATTCTGCGTGTAGGTAATTGTTTTGTGGATGAGTATGTCTCGATTTAACCTAGATCTTTCCATTTAGGTGATTTACACATAGCCTATGAGGATGAGAGTTTTGAGGTCTTTAGAAGAAATATGCTTGATGTACTTCACGGTCATGTGATAAAGGATCCTATCCTGTGGTGGTTATTTGTGAACAAATTTTCCCTCCAGTCTGCTTCCTGTGGTGTAACTTGGGTCCCCAGAGGTACTATAAATTAACCTTATTCCTACTCAGCTGACGGTGAGGCCTACTGACTTTAGAGGCAATGTGTCAGAAAAAAAAAAGAAAATGGAGGGTTAAATCTACTGTCATTTTTCTCCAATGGGAGCAGTATAAGAAAATTTGATTATTTGTATTGTTTTATGATCATTTAGGTGTCATTGAAATATACCTGATTTCTTTAGGCTTGATAAATCTGATTCCTTCCTTTCTTACTATCTTGTGTTTATTTCCCACCATGAATTTAGTGGTTTTCTAGCTAGTTTTTTTAAGTCTCTCAAAATAAGTTACTGTGTAAGTGCTCTGTGTCTTAGGGGAACAATTTATAAATTATAATTATTATCCAAAAGAAATTTTTGAATCTGTTCCTTTGAATTAAAATGTTATATTCCATAGTTTAAAAAGTTTATGAAGAGATAGGATATCAGAATAAAAGCCATTTATGTGTCAAATTTATATCGTATTGTTTTATTAAAAGCCTGCCATTGTGTTCCTTTACTAATATACTAGAGTATCTTTTTCAATTTGGAACACCTCATTGATTTGCATCTTTTAAAAATCATCTAAGACCTTAATTTCCACCAAATCTAGTGTAGAGGAGGTTTGAAAGCTCAATTGACTGGATATATTGTGTAATTTAACCAGAAATAAAGGCGAAAGATGCTCCTTTTAAATCTTGCCAAGTTCATCAGAACCCTTTTATTGAGAAGTTTAGGTCCAAGGCGTTTGGGAGTGAAACCAGGTGCAAAATAATATGTCATCAGCTATTTCACAGGATTCGTGAGGAAGAGAAGGACCACGACTAGGGCCAGATTATAAATAAGCCATATTCTTCCCCAAACTCAAGCCAGGTAACCGTAGCCACCAGCCAGCTGGTGAAGTGTTCATGTAGATTTTAAGTAATGTTCACCATCTGCAGAGATCCATATTACCCTAAGGGAGTAAATAAAAAATCAGAGCTTTGCATTTAGTTTCATGTAAGCACGGAAGAATTAAGCCTACAATTTCAAGGAATGTGATTATTCCTTCCCGCAATGGTACCTTAGTATTCTTCAGTGGCAGAATTTCTCTGTGTCATTTCTCGAATTTGACAAGTTGAAAATAGCCTCTTTTCATCTCAAACCATTCCTTTTCCACCTACCTGTTTTTAAAATACAAGTTACGGTGTTGGTCCGTACAAAAGCCATGGCCTTTCTCCCTTTTCATATTTAACATATTATTTTCACAGATTACGGTGTGACTAGAGCCGATTTTTTTCTGTTACTCTTCTCCATGAAGGGTTCATTGACCCTCTCTTCTTTGAGTGCCTCTTTAGTGAAGCTGGAAAACGTCTGCCTCTAATATGGCCATTATTTCTGGGGTTTAACAGACATGTGCCTTGGATAAATTAAGGACCAGTCAAAGGAGGTCCATAAATATGAATACTTTGCCAGCTGCCTTTCCATTAAACCCTGTTGGTTGAATGAAATTAGTAAATAATTACGTTGGTGGGGAATCTGGTAGATCCAAATGGAATATAATGTCTTCCTTTAACAGCAGAGCTTAATTTTTTTCCTATACACCAAATTAGTTTTTAGGGCAATCTCCATTGCAAATGGACTGATTTGCATTAAAACTATGCCTCCTTGTTCTGATTTGTCAACACCTCTTTTTTAAAAAAGTCTTTAACATTAAGCATGGGTGGGTAAGACCATCTGTTTCTGGAGCTTGCCCGCAGCTCCATCACTTAACACATGAGACAGGTTACAGCTGTTTAATTGTTATGGTGCTGAATGATTATCATTCTATCCAAAATTAACATTTATATATGTATGCACAGAAAGCATGTGGTTAAGCATAAGTGGTCTAATTGTGAATTAATGGTGTTAGGTATTCATCAGTTAGACCCGACATGAACAGTGAAGTGTAAAATAATGCTTTTCACAGACAATTCAACTCTTGGGTTTTAAGATGAGTCCCCAGTAGTGATTATTATGCATGTGAGAAACCCACTCCCAATACATTGGTGTATGCAAAGGGAAAAGATCACCATATAACTCATAAAAAGCAAAGAGAAAACCATCTATGTGGTTACTGCACAAACCCTAACTCTTTCCTGCCCCCAAAAGCATTATCCTCTGATCTGTGACCAGTGTGGGTACAAGCCCCAGAGTAAAAGCCTAGATGGGCGATTATGGTTGCACGTACCAGCAAGGCACCCAGAAGCTACTGGGAACATTTTTCTCAGCCAAGTGAGGGTGGGTTTCCCCCTGTATGTAGAAATGGTGACACAGACTCACATCATTGTGCTGCAAAGGCTATAGCAATTTATATTCTGTTAGGTCTGCTCAATACATTCCATAATGAAAAACAGAATGAAAACTTTTCAGCAAAATTGCAGGATAAGGATCATGATATGCATGTAAAATAAGATATTTAAATGTCTTAGTTCCCAAGCAGTTACTGTAAAAGTGACTTGTGTTTCCGAATTTATGAGCAGATTATACGAAGATTTACATAGCCTTTTAAAAAATATTAATTTACGTTGCTCGAATCAAATCACTAATGAGGGAACACGAAATATATAAGGACAAGTTGTGATGTGCTCTTTATTCTAAAAAGCTGAATCACATTTTGATTAGGAACTTTGCATCTATACCAGCACAGGGTTTATGCGAGACAGAGTATAAGAAAACTTCTTGACACAAAAGTGGAGTTGTCTCCACTTTGGGATCTAGCCCGTTCATATGAAGAAGGGTCCCGTCAAAGGGAGTATATCTTAAGCAGGTGGAGCATAGGGGCCCCATCCTGGCGTCGCTGGGGCAGAGTGGACCCCATGGCTTATGAAAACAGATCACTGGCAGCCCGGAGATGCTTTGCTTAAAGTCAGATTTCTTTCTTTCTTCATAGTCTCGTAAAAGATACCAGTGACTTCATGATTTTGTCCTTTTTAAACTGTCTTTATTAAAAAGATTAATTCATAGTACCTGCTATTTAAGGGTTTACTATGTGCTAAGGCACAATGCAAAGTTCTCTGCATATATTATCTTAATTTTCACAACAGCCTTATCTAGAAGCTATTAAAATCTCGATTGACAGAACTCAGGCTCAGAGAGGTTCTATAACTTTTCCGTGGATGCACAGCTAGTAACAGAACCAGAAGCCAAGTCCACATGAACCGTTCCCAAGCCCCTCCTCTTAAGCACGAGACCATGCTGCCTCCTAAATTACTGTGGAATTGTTTCAGCATGTATGTATGTAGTAGAATAGGTGACAATTAAATTTTGTTCTGTGACAAAGATAATATCTACATACCTGTCACATTCGATTGAATTGTCATAGAAACAGATGCAGTAATAACCATGTCAGTGATATATCAGTAATAAAATGTCACTTTTTTATTCAGGAGAATTTGAACTATAGCTGATAACAGGATCCATAGCTTGCCAAAATAACAATAACAATTGCAGCAACAAAAAAAACAGTTCAGAGAAAATCAATTTGTACTGTAGAGGATTTAAGAAAGTTGTAAACTACTTCTTAAAAACTCCACACTTTTTTTTTTCACACTTCTTTTTAAAAGTTAAATTTATTTCCAGTTTCTTAGTAGACTGAATACTATGTATAGACATTGACCACTGAAAAGCACTCATACAAAGTGAGTAGATGACTTGTGTAACCAGTATCGGCTCATGAAAAAAGTCTCAGAAAAGTTTAATACCCAGGATACGAGTGGTAAACATCTATGCACACTCTCTCACACCTGCAAATAAAGAAAAAATACTCTCTCTGTAAATCACCTTTGAAAAGAGCTATTTACCTACAGTTTTTTCCAAATAAATTACAGTTTTATCTTCAGCAAGTTAAACAGGTTGTTCAACTTTGTTCATTATTTTTCCTGGTAAAGTTTTTAAAAATTGACAACGGAAAGACCTAGTATATTTTACATACTTATTCACGCCTTATTCTATAAGTTTTCTTAAATATTAAATGTTATGAATAGACAAAAGTAATGATGGTAGACAAGAAATTAACACTCTTTGATATTGACCAAATAGATCATTTTCATGGTTTCCTGCCACAAGACTTGCTAGCACTACACAGACACCACTTTGGTAATTGCAGTCACCAAGTTCACTGTACCAGAATGTTAAAGTCCAAATATTTGTTTAGTGTAACATATATTTGTGTCTGATTTTCATTTATTGATGTGAAGAACTGTCTCTGATAGCTTAGTTCCCAAATCAGGGTGCTAAAATATACCTGATTTTTTTTTTAATTTAGGAAATCATAAGATAATGTGGTTTTGCTCACGTCATTCACTGAACTCAAGCGAGTCGAAATCTGAAGGAGACATGTGCCGCTCCATGTTTATGTTATGGTCCAGTAAATGAAATTACGCCATGTGCAAAGACAACCGCAAAAATCATGCATCACACGCCAAACGATAGTCATCTCTTTCGTAGGCTGTGTGCACGCCAGCATCAGTGAGCCTGCTGTCTGCATTCTGCCTGCTACACTGTTACTTCTGTTATGTAGATGTCACCTACAGTAAGGCATGAAATGCTAAACTGAGAGAAAACACCAAACATAATTCTCCCAGTTGTCTGTACAAAGTTCTGCAGCTTATCCTGGCACTGTTTCAGCAGTGCTGACTTGAAAAAGTGTGGTTTATCTCAAAGCACCTTTTCCATAGAATCCAGATTTTTCTTCTGGGAAGACTTAAATGAGGAAAAATATTATTTCACTCTTTTGGAATGTCTTGGCATAAATAGTGTTCCAAACTGAAGTATGGTATTTTGCTTGGGTAGGTGCATGCAAGAAGCAATGTATTGTACAGATAATTTTTTCACCAAATTTCCAATCTAGTAGAATAATAAAATGTGCAAACTTTCAAAAACAATTTATTTGAAGCAGGTTTTCAAAAATGTGCTGCCAGTTTTAGGGGAACAAAAGCTCTTTCAAACGCATGTGCCCACGCGTGTGCTCGCACATACACATGCATACGCACACATATGCACACACATACACCATTTTTCTTTACTGGCACAACCTAGTTGTTAAAACTCACTTGCTAGTTGTTATATTTCAAATTAATTGACCCCCCTAAATAGGATAAAATATTTGCAGTGTTTTATCTAATCTTAGAATGAGAATTCTGTGGTGAGAGAGGACATATTTTTAAGGGGCCTGAGTAAATTGTTTTACAGGGTTTGAAATTACGTCGGTGTCATAATCTTTATGACAGGGTAGTCAGTAATAAAACAGTACAGTGCGTATCAGTTGAGGAACATCAAATCAATGCGTATGTGGCTTGCACACTGATTTAAACAGTTGCTGATTGGAATAAATGGATTTAATATGTACTTATTTGCAGACCGTAGCTTTTCTGTCATCCTACAGAAATTGGTACATGAATAATCTAAGAAAGATACCTACTTATAACTTTAATGAGATACTAACGTGAATCATTTTTAAGTCTGTATGATAAAGTATTACGAAACACACAATGCTAAATAAAAACTTGTCCTCGACTCTGAGGACTCTGCAATGTTCACCGTGGTGAAGGATATGTCTGTATTTTGTTATGGACTCATCTGATTGAATTATCCTCTTTTGGAGATGGGCCCCTAAGATCTTCGTGCAGTAATTAAACTGAGAAATATTTCTAGCGTTCTAGATTCTGTGTTCTTTGCCTGTGTCTAGGATATCCCCAAGAGTGAATTCAATAGCGCAGTGAAAATACTGTCCTATTTAATGTGCTCCAACCAAGCACATTGTTGACAGCAGAAACAGTGTGAATAGATCACAACTACACACGTCAGCAACTGTGTACACACAGTCAAACTGTTGGCATATTTTCCCTTGTGAGCTGCCTAACGTAGATATATATAACCAACTTGGTTTGCCTTTGTTTCTTCTCTGTGTTTTGAAGAATTGGTTTGACAGTGAAAGGAAAGCAAAGTGGGAACTAATCTTATTCCGTGAAGACCTCCAATACCCCAGTTTCTCCCCCAGACAGGCACATATACTCCTCTGACCTCTTTTTTAAAGGAGCAGCCTTCTTTGGAACTGTCACTCAGCAAATATTTCTTATACAACAGACATAAGCTGAAATGATTCTGGTCTTTGATTTTTCAAACTCACTTGTTTTAATTTTTCCTGGTTTTATCCCTCAGTTTTAATATCCTGCCGATCGGTTTTCCAAACTTGGGATTTTTAGAACAAGTTACAGCAGTTCTCATTATAAAGATTTCTTAAGTGCATAAAGTACCCTCCTTTATGAGGCTGTGTCCACAGATTAATACTTCAAGTTGTTTGGATTTTAATCTTACTTCCCAGTTTCTCTCTTTAATTGTCAATGTTGAAATAAGGATTTCCACTTTTTTTGTCTTATTTTCTCATTCAAGTAAATTCACTGACCAATCCAAAAACAGGTATGTTTCTCGTCTATCTTACCCAGGTACACAGTTCTGCTTCTGCTGAGTTGTATGTAGAGCTTGTTTATTAAGTGTATGGACTTTGGTCTCAGACCACCTGGTTGGAATTTTGGCCACTTGAGGAAGTTATTTAATTTCCTGTGCCTCAAGTTTCTTCATTTGTGAAGTAGGGAAGATAATAAAAGTACCTATTACCCCATAGAGTGGTGAAAATTAAATGAGCCAGTTCATATAAAATGCTTGGCATAGTTTTCAGCACGTAGTAACAGTCAGTAAAGGCTAGTGACTGTTAATACCGCTGTATACGATTAGGATAGATCCATCGGGCAGGGGGAGAGGAACAGATGGGTGAAGGCGAGGGAAGGATGTTGTAAATGAGGTATTGCTCACATATGCTTCTTTCCCACAAGGTAGCCTCTCTGTTATTCGTAGAATTTCTCCAGGAGCTGCAAACACATGTAGGACATAGTGTTACCGAACCCGGGTCCAGCAGCTCGCCACTCGAAAGCCAATTCTTGAGACAAGTGTTGGTAGGAAAGGAAATGTTGCTTTGTTTCGGAGGCCGGCAACCAGAGGAGAGGGTGGACTCCTGTCCGAGAACCAACGCCCGATTGCTGTTCAGAGGACAGGGGCTTTTAAGGGCAGTTTCAGGGCTGTACAGGCGGAGGGCGGGGGTAGAACAGCGTGGTCAGCTCTGACAGTCGCCTTGAAATCAGGAATGTGATGGTCTCATTGGCGTCACCTTGCTTGTTTTAAGTACAGTTGATCTTTAGTTCCAGGGTTTGTTCCCATTGCTTTGAGGCCAGCTCTCGGAATTGGGTGAAGTGGAGTAGCTTATGTCGTGGCCTCAGTTCGGTCGTCCTGTAGCCGTCCTCCTCCAGCTCGTGGAGGGTGTTTGTATCTACAGGGCAGCTCATGGGACACGGCTCAGAATATGATCTGCAGCCCTTGAGGAGCTGAAGGTCCTTGACTGTGCTGAATGACCAAACTCCTATTATTTGGTCTCCTCTGACTGTTTTCCTCTGTTTCTGCGTTTTCTCACTTCTCTGATTAAACTTATTCTTTGGCTAAAGTTTTTCCGCAGACAAAAGGCAGGCTGAGGACCTGGGGACAAGGGCTATAGGGCCCTGCTCCGTTTCAGTAGGACCACCATGATAAGTACATTGGATCATTTTCTTCATCAGGTATTAAGAATCCCTTATGAGCCAGGAGAGGGGAATACAGTGGTTAGCGTGGCCATAGAGTTTGCATTTCTAATGGGGAAGATTTACACATTAAGTCTCCTATGTCTGTATATTGTTAAAGCCTTGCGTTTTCCTGGAATCTCTTAACTGAAATGAATTGATCATGGCTAGTTATGGATTTTTTTCTCTTCTCCTTTTACATTTACCCTGGTGTTTATAGCCCTAGACTTCATCCACGAGACGTATTCAGGGGGAAGAACGGGAAGAATCAGTTAACTAGAGGAAACGGAGGGAGCAGGGCTGCCCATAATTTTGATAGATAAGCAGATAAGGCCACAGCATGTAGGTAGATTTCCAAAAAGATGCTGTTCCTCCCTACTCCACATTGGGAACGAAAAATGGTACGAGAAGACTAACTATGAGCCAGCTCCTTCCCGGGGGGCTGTAGAATCCATGTCCTTTACTAAGCCGCACAGACAAGAGTAAATCAATTTGTGTTCATCCCCACGCATCTTCCCCAAAAGTAAAGGGGGGGAAGTATGGTAAACAGGGGCCTTGAAAAGAGAAAGAATTCTTTTTAAAAAGAAGCACCTAGAGGGGAGTATGTGAAGAGGATACAGCACTAGTCATTTGCTTTGGTGATATTGGAGGTTTATGAGCTAATCATAGAATAAAAATTCTTTTGAGGAGCCAGACCTTTCTCCCATATCTCAGATTTCACTGAGCCTTTGCCCACCTGTACCGGCAATTAGACCAAGGACTTCCACTGCATGGGCTCGAAACTGGCACAGTTGTTTCATTTGTTATGTTCTGGGATGACTGTGTATCGGATGAGCCCTAGCATTTGAAGACACTCGCCTGCCTTCTGCCACGTAAGGTGGATCCACCTGGCACTTTCTCAAGGAAGCCTGTGGAAGACGTCAAAAAGATGGTGGTACTACCCTATGGCTTTTGGGAACAAGTATCTGCTGAGATTCATGTTAGGTCAGGAAAGATTGCACAGTACTTCTGAGATTCTTTCATTCATTTCTTCTACTAAAGAAAAAATTTTTGTTTGTTTCTAAATGTCTAAGAAGAGGCATTATGACATAGTGGTTAAGAGCAGGCTCCAGAGCCAGACAGCCTAGACAGCTAGCCCGTGACCTTGTACAAACTGCCTCTCTCCTCCTTTCTTCATCTGTATTTACTGTGTAACTGTATTTACATCGTAGGGTTGTGGTGAAGATTAAATGAGAGAATGATATAAAGCACTTAGAGCTAGAAATCTGGGACTCAAAAATATATCGGCCAGGTGTTTGTAATCTGCAAGTTACGGAACCAGAGCTCCTGAAATGCTAGAATCGTAAGCGGCACTTATGAGCATGTGTGCATGTTTTTCAGGGGGCGAGCGCAGAGAATCCGTAAGTCTCACCACTTGTCTCGGAGATCTGAGACCCCAGAAAGATTAAGAACCACTATCTTATAGGAAACACGGTAGCACTCACCTCCTATACCCCACAGGGGTCTTCTTAAAAGATAAAGAAGCAAGAGGGAGGAGATATGGGGATGTATGTATGTGTATAGCTGATTCACTTTGTTATACAGCAGAAACTAACACACCATTGTAAAGCAATTACACTCCAATAAAGATGTTTAAAAAAAAAGATCAATAATTGAAACTCCAGGGAAAGTGTTTTATGAATACAGCATTTTACTGGAGAACAGTTTTTAAAGGGCTCCATTTTATATGTCTCGAGCTCATATTTATAAGAGTTTTCTTCTATAAAACAAATTTAAAACTTCTTCGTAGATCTAATAGGAACGACTTTCCTTTAGTGTCAGAACACGGTTGTTCATTTTCAAAGTCATTTTTTTGCAACTTAATTTGCATTTCAGCAATTGATAATTGTATTAATTTTTTAAATATACTGTATTATTTTTTACAATTATTGTTGCTAATGGCTTTTTATAACATACCTGCATTTTTCTGATGAGTTCCTGTAGTGGCTTATGTAATGATGTTTTTATTGTTGCAATTATTATCTTTAATAATTATTTGAACCTCGTATATGGACATCTTCTTTTAACTTCTTCATTATTTAGAGCCAGGCTTTTGTGGTATTGTCGGAAATTTTACTCTACGTGGCCAAAACAGGTGGTGGCTTTTCCTCCCCTTCTCTCTTAGTCTTAAACTATCAGCCTCAGCTATTCCCTATGATATAAAATGCAAATGACACATCTTTGTAATTTTTCTTCAGTACAGATACTTTTCTTATGGTTAGTTTTACAGCTTTTTGCAAAACGTGTTTTAAATATTTTTAATATGTAAAGCTTTGTGTAAAATTTGACCTGCTGTATGCTTTAAATGTTTTCTAATTTCGGCTGCACTTTCGATATTCTCTTGGCCCAATGACAAACCTACCTTTACCCATAATCCACTGTTTTGCATAATTGATTCTGTTTGCTAAAATAATGGGATTGGCTGGATTCTAATTTATTCCTCCTTTAAAACTACTAATCCAGATCAGAATTAATTACATTCCTTACTTTGATTGTGTTAACTGAAGTGGACCTGATGTAAAAGCCAAAGGCTTATACTCCAACTCTGATCAGTGTTATTAATTTTCATAAACTAAGAATTCCCTCAGAAGTACTACCCTAGCTGAACCAGAAACTCCACAGTGTTTAAAGGCACTTTGTTTATCCTCCGAATTAAATGAGCTCTTATGGGACTACTGGATTATATAATGTTTGGAAGGAATTATTAAGAAAGTATATGAATGATGTTATACAGTAATACATTTTTATTTTAATGTTTGAAAAGAATTATTTTTATGAAATTGTAATTTCAGACTAGTGCCTGACACTGTTTCTCCTCCCCCTTTATTTCTCCTGCTATATATTGTCAGTTAGCCATAAACATGCTTATTTTTATATGCAGTTCAGAAGCCTCTGATGGAATCCTGTGGCAAAGTGAGGCATCCTTTTATATACACGGTACAGATGGGTCTAAACCATTTATGGTTTTGTTTACACACGTGACAGAACTACCAGACTTGAGTAGCTCAACTGAAAGTTATAGTTTAAATCATTCTGTTAAAAGTTCTGCATATGTCAGTAATGAAAAATAATCAACATAAGCATCTTTGAAAAGCAATTGTAGACCATTAAGGATGTATGAATTTTGGCAAAGCAAGAAGCTTTGAGGCTTATTAAGAATATATTAGGTCTCTCCAGTGAGTGAACGGAGAGGGATATTTATGCCTCTATTCAAGAGGAAAGGTGTAGGCTAATAGTAAGCTCATGACAGATTAAATGGACAGGCACAGTAGAAGGCTCCAGTCTTCATCCGGACTGTTCCAGCAAAGCTTTTGTGAGAGGCAGAGCCTATTCCTGTATGAATCCTGAAGAGAAACAAGATCTCAGTCCGTATTTCTTAATGGACTGCGTACGTGATACATCACTGTGCATCTGACATGTAGTCAAGGGCTGCTGGGTAATCATATTCTACAGAACTTACACACGATACCATATTAAATTTGCTCAAGGACTCTCAGTTTCCTTCTTTATTTTTTCTTCTTTATTAACCAAGTTTGATTATTTGTAAATATGCAAGTAACTCAAGAGAGAAGGTGAATGAAGTAGAATTTCTGTGGGTTTATCTTGCAGATTGAAGAAAGCATCCGAACATACATAAATGGCTCCTCTGGGCCTTCGGTGTGTTCTTTCTGCCCTTCCACTGTGTGACCCTTATGAAACTACTTTGTTAAAAACGAACTGAAAAAAAGAGAATTATTTTCTCACCTCCCCCCCAAAAAACGTTGATTATTTGTAGATCTCATAGTTGTAAATTTCCAAAATTGTTTAGTAATAAAGAATTGATTCCATTTGTTCTACTTAGCTATGCTGGGTGAGTCCATTCCAAATAATCTGCGAAAGGGAGTGTTAGTTTACCTGCATACTTTTCCTGAAAATGCTGAGCATATCCTGGAATCGTGACTACATTTTCTAAAACGTGAATATATTGCATTTTTAGAAGATATGAAGTGCATCTCTGTCATGTAATGGGAGTCTTATGTCAGCTGCAGCTACTCAATTTGCATGTAAATTCTGAAAATTTCCTTGTCCCATGTGACACTTCTGAAATGTCTGTCTGTTCTTTTTTCCTTTTTAATTTCTCAAGCTCACTATTTGGATAAGATAGTTAAAGGTACTGTATACTTGCTCTTTGTTGACATATCTCTATATAACCGTGTATTAGCTTGCACTAGGTATGAAAATAGACTGTTTTCATGCATATTTTTGTAAATTATAAATCAGGCTTACATTATGTGAAATCCTTTGGATTTAAAGTATTGAGACTTGAATGTCTGTGTCTCATTTTTATAAGTTTGGGTTATTGCAGATTTCATCCTATGTAAAAACATTAGTTTTCACTGGAACCAAAAACTGAAGATAACAGTAATTTGCTGTTTTTTGTTTTTTGGGGTTTTTTTGTTTTGTTTTCTGGTTTGTTTTTTTTTTGGCTTTAAGATCTTCATTGTTGGCAATTCAGCTCATAAGCTTTAAATTCTAAATCAAAGAATCATGAACGCTCACTCTTATCACAGAATAAGAAATTGTCAATCTAAAGAAGATTCTGGTTAACATATGTTGAGAGAAATCTCATTTATCCTCATATGGAAACTTCTTTGGCTTTTTCTCAGTGTTTCGAAATATATGTGATATAATTTATGTTTTGTGATTTTCTAAAACAACTACAAAATACTGTGCATTCTAGAAAACAGAAATGATAACACCACTCAGCAGAAAACAGCAGATTCTTTGTCTTCAGTTATCATAGAAATAAGTGAAAACCATATTTTTCAGAAGAGAAAATTCCCTTTCCCTTGCTCCTCAGATTACCTGTTTTTTTATTCCTTGTTTGTGCTTTTCATTAGAATATGAAAATATTCATGACAATATCCAGGCTTTCGTGTAATAACTCCTTGTGTGCAGGCAGTCAGCTGCTGCACATCTTTGTCAGTGGGGAAGTTAAACCCCTTATTTTTTTTTTCATTAAAAACAAAACAGAAACATCCATAAGGAAAATTCACCTTTTAGGTATTGAATAATCCGTAAATACAGATGGTAATTGTCTGAAGGAAAAGAGGCAGCAAAATTAATCTTCTCCTGACCTGATGGTGTCCATAAGTGTAATTTCATCATACCCAGCCACAAGAGACTGTCACAATGGTCTTCTTTCTGTTAACGCTAATCTTAAGAGACAGAAGGTCTCTTTGAGATCTTTTCATTTCAAGTTCCACAGTGGAGTAGGGGAAGCCAAGATATGAATAATTCTTTTAATACAGACTTAAAATAAACATCCTTAAACGGATTGTTCCCTTAAACTTTGTCACCAAAACAAGAGTAGCATTCTACTTATAAGAAGCTGTAGAACAAACTCCACCTGCCAGAGCAAGTATTTTTTTTACTAGTATATATTTTATACTAAATTATAAGTAATTCTTTCCAAAGAGATCTGATTAATAGCCAATTATTCTTGCCATTTTAGAGCATTTATATCCTCGTTTCTGTCAGTGTCGTGTCACGCTCATAGACAAGAGCACCAGAATCTACCCAAGTCTCATCCTCATAAACAGATCATGTTGGCTGCATGCCAGTTATCATCTGTAGGAAGTGGCAGAATTTTTTTTTTTAATGTCATGTTAGGCTGAAACAATTATAGATTTTGGATATATTAAATTATTTTCATTGTTTCCCAAATTTTCCCTCCTTGCCCATAAAAGCAGACAAGATAGGATATAAAGGTAACAGCATAAAAGCTTTAGGGAGATTGTCACAAACTATCACTCTTCACGCTCTGTCTTGAAGCACGTGACTACCGTGTTTTTGTTCGGTCTATCGATGTTTTACTGTGGTCCTTATGGTATTTCATTTTGTCCGTCCTAAGTAATCAAATATGCACAGCTATTACATTCGGTTGGAAATCCTGTCGGTCCTATCCCATCCGTATGCAGCCTGAATCCTAATGTTTGTTAGAATAGATGCTAAGCTGCTTCACTATTTCCTGGGCTTTGCTTATTCTGTGAAAAGGAATGTATTCTCGGCATAAAGTATAGTCATTAATACTGGCCTATACTTTGTGCAGTTATTTAATGCACTGTAATTTCACATGAATACACGGCAACTCTGAGACCAGATAAAATTAATGTTCTCTTTTCAACATCATTCATATCCTCATACCCGCTTTCATGCTTTGAAATTAGAGGGAATTTTTGAAAGCAACAAGGCGCTTTTAAGAAGGCATGTCTAACCAGTGGCCAGTGTTGTTTACAACAGATTGAAGGTCTTTTCTAGGGCTTCTGAGATGGTCTTGTTGTGATGCTTTTTCACACCTTACAACCAACCTTGTCGCTTTGCTAAAGGAAAAAAATTTAAGTTAATTTTGTCTGGCCTGCAGCAATTTAGTGGATCATTGCAGGTATTTCTGTCCTGCACAGGTAAGTGGTGTCTCAAGGGTCAGGCCAATCAAAGATGCCACTTGGATAAGAATGAGATTCCTTAGATAATGTTGCTGTTTCTATCCATGTGCAATTACAGTATTTGTGCTGTTTCAAAAGGCCTGTTCCCACTAAGTGTCCCTCATTTGTTTATTTGAGGTGCAAAAACTTTCAATACTCAAATCACTTCTGTTGTCCTTCTTTGTCTCTTTTGACAGAGGGGTGCCCCGGTCTGTGCAACAGCAATGGAAGATGCACACTGGACCAAAACGGCTGGCATTGTGTTTGCCAGCCAGGGTGGAGGGGAGCAGGGTGTGACGTGGCCATGGAGACCCTCTGCACAGATAGCAAGGACAATGAGGGAGGTAAGAGACGCTGAGCAGGAAAGCGAGCTTGTGCCGGAACTCAGGTTTATGAGTTCTCGCGGGTACCTGGTTATCTGTTGCCAAAAAAAAAAAAAAATCCGATCCCCATAGATTAAATTTTTTGAAAAATGTATGAGTGCTGATAGGGTGATTTTGCTCCCTATTTTCCCTGAGACAAATGCAAGATTATCGTCATTCAGGGAAAAGGCAAGGTAACCAAGCTACCGGGTAATGTACATTGTTCTCCATTCCTCGTGGTAATCTCCAGGTGACAGTTCTCCTCGGTGCAGTTTTTAGGACCCTGTAGATTGGGAGCTCTAAAGCAGTATTTTAATAATGCAACATTCCAAAAGGTGCAAGACAGCTCCCAAGCTCTTCTGTTGGAAGGCGTGGATGAAAAGAAAAAAAAAAAAAAAAAAAGGAACAGAAAGCAATCCCCTTGAAGCTGTACTTCCAGTGTCATTTTTTTCTTTCCAGTGTCTTTTTATCCTTAACTTTACAGCCTGTGAAAAGGATTATGATATTCCACCCCATATAAGCCCAGGGTTAAGAAATAATTATTTTCCCCGTTGCGCACATCCTCCATGCTAGTGTATTTCAATTTCAGAGAATAGAGAAGTGAGAGTTAGTGTTTGTCTCCAGTGATGGAGGACTTGCCCCTGGAGCTGTTCAGTTTTGGTGTCCCTTTGGGACTGAGGTTTTTGGAAGGATTCAGTTTCTGTCTGGACCTCTGTGGTCACCTGCTGTGTGGGTTAGTGTGTGTTTCCCTACCCCCACCTTCATTCCACCTGCCCTTTTGGGAGTGTCCACGTGGGCAATATAGTGTTGGTTAAAAGTGCAGGTTTAGAGTCAGATCTTCCCTCCAACTCGCAGTGCTTATGTGACCTTAGACAAGGTTCTTATCCCTTTACATTTCAAATGCTTCATGTATAAAAGAGTGATAAAGAAGTTTCTGGAAGGATTAAGCTAGAGAATGTTTGTAAAAGTACTTAGTGTATTGCCGGGGATATATTATATTGTAAGTAGCAGCTATTATTATCCTATTTTCCTTCTTTTGCTTTCAAAAGTGCTCCCCTTGACTGGGTGAAATTCATAAAAGGTTGTCAGAGAAGGTTGAATGGCCTTTTCCTTTCCAAATAGAGTGGACCTAACTTCAGGCAGACCTCGGAGATGTTGCGGGTCCGGTTCCAGAGCACTACAGTAAAGCAAGTACCAGAATAAAGCAAGTCCCACTAATTGTGGGGTTTCCCAGTGCATATCAAAGTTACGTTTACCCTACACTGTTAAGTTACCCTATACTGCAGTCTGTTAAGTGGGCAATAGCCTTATGTCTAAAAAACAATGTACATACCTTAATATAAAAATATTGCTAAAAAGTGTTAACCGTCATCTGAGCCTTAAGCAAGTTGTAACATCAAAGTCGTAACATCAAACATCAAAAAAACCATCATAGATCACCAGCACAGATATAATAATGAAAAAGTTTGAAATATTGTGAGAATTACCAAAACGTAACACAGAGACACAAGGTGAGCAAATGCTGTTGGAAAAACAGCGCGATGGTCTTTGCTCCATGCGGAGTTGCCACAAACCTTCAATGTATGAAAAATGCAATATCTTTGGAGCACAATAAAGGGAAACACAGTAAAAACAAGGCCTGCCCTGTACTGTTCTCTCAGAAGCAGAGTGCCAGAACCAACTGTCAGCTCTCCCCATTGCCCCCAACACACACACACACACACACACACACACACACACACTACAGTCATTCTGAAACCAAATGTTATTTGTGTCTCAACTTCCTAAGAGTTGCAATTCTCCCCTTTCATTCTAGCACATTGGTCACTATTTTCCCTGTTTTCTTTTAACCTGGGCTCTTGAGAAACTTGAGCCACTGGTTCTGAGCTGAAGCCTCCTTTGCTGTCTGCTCCTGATAGATTTAGGTGGTCCTTAACCCTCGCAGCCCCTCCTGCCTAATGATATGCAGTTGCCCCGATCCCTCCTCAGCGCGCCCATGTGCCTGTCTTAGGAACCACAGCATCAGTCCTCTCTGACCCCCAGCCCAGACGGCAACTTTCCTCCTTGCTTTCCCCCAAGGAGCCCCTACCCCACTGTGTTCTTTTGCCCAGGGAGGAAGGAGAGCTTCCCTTCCTCCTTTTTTTTTTTTTTTTTTTAAATTACTCTTTTATTTTTTATTCTTTTGCCACACAGCATGAGGGATCTTAGTTCCCCGACCAGGGATCGAACCCATGCCCCCTGCAGTGGAAGCGTGGAGTGCTGGACCGCCAGGGAAGTCCCTTCCCTTCCTCCTTGATCAGATATTTCACACTTGTCTTCTAAAAGATTTACCTTGAGGAGGTTACAGACTCTTGCAGAGGGAAGCAAACTGCAGGGCCAAGTCTGCAGAGACGCTGCAGAGTAACTGAGGGGCTAATCAACTCTTTAGTATTGTTATCAGCTAAGGAGGTTTCTCTCTTTCCTCAAAATTTATCAGCTGTGAATTGGCCTGGTTCCCCCCTTGTTTATTCTTCTTAGCCTGAAGCTAGGCTATCTCTAGACTTGCCTCTCCAAGGGGAAATCTGAGCTGATAGAAGACCTCATGTGGATTCTCTACTTATCTCATATAATTTGTATTCCTGTCCCTAACCTAATTTTGTTGATCTTCTGAGAAGGAATCTCAGTGCCAGCTTTATTATATCCTGAGATTGTAACCTGGGTGCCTTATAACCCAAGCTAGAGGGTTCCTTGAACTTAAGCATGGGCTGTGTGTATACAGACAATATTTTCCACACCAAACCCCAACTCAAGACACATAATCTGGCAATTAAGGATATCATTATCATTATATGAGGACAATAAAACAGAATGTTTAAAATAAGGACTATACTTGAAATTCTATGATACATAGGAACTGTACCATTAGAGATCTATTGTCTAAACTAAGTTTGATGTCAAAATGGTGAATTAGCCAGAAAGTAGCTATAAGTAATTTGATTTAACACATTAAGTAACTAAGGAGGAGGAGAAGATGAAGAGAGGTTGATTTAGCCCGAATCAGAAATTAAACGTATCATAAGAATAGCTGCTAGTCTAGTCTGAGTAATTTTGTAGAACACAACTTTAAGAACTTTGCAGAACACACACGCACACGCACGCACACACACACACAAAGAAAGTTGCTTACTATTCCCAGAACTGAAAAAGATATATTTAAAAATTTTAGAAAGGACAGCCACATACGGTTAAATACATATTTTTCTTACGCCAAGCACCTTCCTTCGCCTCCAAAATATACCTTCCTTTACCAAATCCGCTTCACTGCATTTCTACTGCCTAAGCCTAAAGATCCTCAACCTATGGATCTCACTAAATAAATAAAGAATCCACCTGCCGATGCAGGGGGCATGGTTGGAGCCCTGGTCCGGGAAGATCCCACATGCCGCGGAGCAACTAAGCCGTGCACCACAACTAGTGAGCCTGTGCTCTAGAGCCCGCAAGCCACAACTACTGAGCCCGTGAGCCACAACTACTGAAGCCCACATGCCACAACTACTGAGCCCACGCACCTAGAGCCCGTGCTCCACAACAAGAGAAGCCACCGCAATGAGAAGCCCGTGCACTGCAACGAAGGCAGCCCCTGCTTGCCACAACTAGAGAAAGCCCGTGCGCAGCAACAAAGACCCAACGCAGCCAAAAATAAATAAAATAAATTTATTTTAAAAAAAAATAGGTGACCCTCTCTGCCTGTGGAGCCAGCTTCCCCTTTATGTCTCTAACAGGCATGAGGAAGAGCAGGCTTCGAGGGGAATCTGCAATGAGGACCAAGAGAGGTGGGCTACCAATAAAGTAGCCTCCGGAGGGGCTTTAGCTACTCTTGCAGCACCTGCCTAGTCATGAGAAGTAAATCTCCTGTTCAGTCGGACCTTGTTTCTTTAAGGCTCAAATAGATAGCTGTTGCATACACAGACTCATTAGCTTTTCAGAACTAAGACCATCTTTTACCCACCCTAAAGGCCTTGACAAAGATCCCCACTCTCTGTGGACTCAACAAGGCGTCTCCCCCTTTGCTTCTCAAATCTGAGCTCCAGGTGTCGCACAGAGGCAGCTGGAGCAGACATCAGGGCAGAGGTGGGCTATGGGAGAGTCAACTTTTAAATCACGCAGTGGACGTCAGAAACTTGTGGTCACTGGACCAGCGAATTGTGGCGAACATCTCCACACAGGGCCTGTAGGCACTTTGGAAGCAAGGACAAGATATCCTTTTCTCATTGGAAACGGTTTCTGAGCAAGGGATCCACGCTGCAGGCCTCCACTTTGCTTTTACATATTTCTTCAGCTTTATCTTCACCTACAAAGTCATCCTCCCTCTAGACTGAGCCACGTCTTGTTCATATCCCGGAACTCACTCTGCTGGTGAAGTCGCTAAGATCAGAGAAAAGACAGGTGAAGAGATGGGAACTGATCCCTAGTAAATGCTGTGTGTCTGGAGTGGGGTTGAAGACAGTGACTCCATACTGCCCCATCCTCAGCTTATGTAACTGACAAATTTGGAGAGAACTGCACCTAGGCGTACAGACGGTGGTAACAGATACCTGGGTTAATCATATGTCAACTCTGCTTGTTCTGTGCCGGCACCATTCTCTGGATGTCTCTCCCACCAGCTCGAGGTTTACACTCCTCTAGCATAACAAGCCCAGTGCAGGGAGGACACCTTTTTCAATGGTTACATGAGACCTGGGCCTGGCCTGAGCCCGACTCTCATTGGTCCGAATTAGGTCACCTGCCCTACGAGGAAACTGAAGTTCTGTCTCCAGAATAAAGGGGTAAGGATGGTGGGTAGGCAGAAAAACAGATTCCACTATCGGAATGTAAATAGCTGTCAATAGCGTTTGGCTTTAGTGTAACCAGACAGTGTACCCCAATAACCATTTCATATGGCTAGTAGAGCTCTGTTCGTTTCAGAAGGAGTCTTCTAGTCTCTCTCTTCTCCCTTCCCCGCCAAATTCCAGCCTTCTCACTTGAGAACAAGGAAACCAGTGGTGAGCCTCCCCTGACATGCTCTCCATGCCTGAGACTGACGAGGCAGCTCTCAGTTCTCTCCCAAACACTTCTGTACGCATCGTCAGTTTCACCTGGTCACCCTACTACAAATCTCATTCAATAGGGGGTGTCTTGACTTTCAGTAGCTCCCCATATGGTGGTCCTACTGTAGAAGCATCAAAATGCAACAGCTTGCCAGAGACAACTCTGTTTTTTAGAGATTCAAGATGCTTATTAATGAGGAGATTTCTCCAAAATATATTGTCTCTGGCAGTGGTTACCATGTTCCCATTGCCCTTCTTATTCGGGAGATCTCGTCAGAGTTTCCTCTGACATCTTGCTTCCCTGTCTGGTCCTCCAGTGGATAGCTCCCCTGTGGGGACCAGAGGCATGGGATGCAAGCCCTCTCCTGCATATTGGATGGTTGAGGGCCCAAGAATGACTTAAAGCCTCTTCCTAAATTTTGTGCAAGATGGTAGAGTGTCAAAGTATAAATCCTGCCAGGAAAGATGCATCTTACTTGTAAGTAGATAGAGTTATTCTTTGTCCTTCAGAGTTGCTACTTCGTGGGGCTAGATGTCAGAAAGATGTATCTAAAACAGGCTTTTTTAAAATCTTCAGAGGTTGATAATTGTAGAGATTACAATTCAACTGAATTAATTTCTAAATAAGCTCAGATTCTACTGAGCTTATTTAGAAATTAAAAAGAAACCGTAATGAGAGAGAGAGAGAGAAAGGAAGGAAGAAAAATACAAATGAAAGATTCAAACTGCAGGAGAAAGCAGGAGTGTGCTAGCAGTGAAAATGAGGAGGGAAACAATGAATGAAATTTTAATGTAAGCCTCAGAATGAGTGTGATGAATGGACAGAGCTGGTCTAAGTTTGGAGATTTACCAAATGAAAATAGGGAAATATTTGAAAATAGATTTTTAAGAAGTCCTAGCAGGAGGATGAGACAATTGTGTTCTCCAAAAAACATATTGAAAAATAAAAGTTAAATAAAATAGTAACAGAAATAGGAAGAGGGGGGAAAAATGGTTTAAAAAAAGAAGAAAGAGGGAGGGTGGGAGGGAGGGAAGGGAGGAAATTACAAGAGTTCCTAAGTACTTCTTAAAAAGAATCCAGATATCAGAATATAGAATGGCACTCAGTCTCAGAGCCTTAAAATACGTTAACCTGGCGGATGATTTGGGGCAGGGGGAATTACTATTCATTTGAAAGACCCTATGAGATCCTACTATAGGGAGAGATTCAGGTTACTCTGAACCCTTTTACTATCCACAGAAGTTTTAGAGCCCTGGGAATCCCCTTCTAGGAAAGAAAAGTCCAGCTTGTGCTCTCAGAAGTAAAGGACCCCAGTAGCCTCCTGGTAGTACACAAGGAACATGGGGTTTGATCACTGTTTTTTGAATGAGTTTTAGAAGGAGAGGAAAATCAGAGCCACACAGGCTGGAACTAAAAGTCTCCCCTGTATTTTACACCCATTACCATTTGCTGCCACCGCAAGGTTCACAATGTAACAAAGGGCATCGCACAGAACCTCTTTAGAAAGTGTCCCCTTTCTCCATGTTAAGAACCTCTGCATTCCTGGGGAGGGTTATTACTAGTAACCATACACAAGTGCTACATTCTCATTGTCAAGAGTGACCACTGTCAACAACTTAAAGAGTGCGTGTTTTTACGCCTCCTTCAGTGAATTTAGATGCACATTTATGTTTTTAAACGTAAACGGGATAGGTACTGTTCTAAATTTGATTCTGCCAAAGAGGGTAACTTAGAGATTTTTTTCATGTCAGTACATATAGGCCTATCTCCTACTTTATAATAGAAACACGGTTGTCCTAATGAATTTTACCACTACTAATTAATAATTACTTAGTTGTTTCTCTTTGTTTTTGCTCTTAGTATAAAGACAAATCTGTAGTGAATCTGTGTGTGTATATCTGCATATAAATCTGTGAATGTACAAATATTTCTTTGGGACAGGTTTTTAGAAATGAAGTTGCTGGGTCACGGGGTATTTTAATTTGTAATTCCGGTAGCTACTGCCAATTGCCTTGCAAGTGAGTCTCACCATTGTGCACTTCATCGTTGGGATAGCGCTTATCTTCCCCATGTTCATGATCTGTACATGATCATTGTACATAAGCAAAATTGTCCAACAAAATGAAAAATACGAATTTTGTCTGCTGGGTGGGAATGACTCCATTTTTATTGTTTAATTTGCATTTCCCCAATTACTAGTTAGATTGATGATCTTTATATATGTTCCTTGATTGTTTGCATTTCTTCTTTTGCTAATCGCTTATTTATTTTTCTTGACCATTTTTTTCTATTGAGCTACTTGACTTTTCTTTTAATTTTTAGGGGTTCTTTGTATATTCTTCTTATCAGCTCTCTATGAGGTGTGTCGCAGATATTTTACCCCACGTTTTCGTTACCTTTTAACTTTGTTTATGGTGTCCTTCATCATGCGGAAATTTTCAAATGATAAACTTTTACAAGGTAAATGTTTATAAGGTTTAACTTTTCCTTCACGAATTCTGGGTTGTTTGTCTTTATAAGTACATACATAAGTTGTACTTATGTGTAGTATTTCCTATAATTTCTTCTAATGCTTTTTGTAATTGTATGGATTGCTTAATGTCCAGTTCATCAAGAACATGTAAAGATACCTATTAGAGTAAAAATAGAAACAGGAATTCAAAGATTAGCATAGTGTCTGAGGGCAGGAAAAAGGTGATGAAAGAAAATCAGCACGTGTCTCTGCTGTGCTTTTAAGACATCATTTTGACCTGTTTAGATCTCATAAGCTCTAGGAACTGAATTGATTCTTCACTTCATTCAGCAAAATTATTGTATGCGTACTTGGTACCAAGCGGTATGTGTCCTAAATTCTGGTGCTACAACAGTGAACTAGATTAGCCCTCAAGGAACTTCGTGAGACCATTGTCTGAGCTGATTGCTAAAGGAATTGGGGAGGGGGATAAGAGAGCAGGTGAGAAGTCTCCCGGTGGAGGAAATAATAATCACAAAGGTCTTGTAAGCCAGGTTAAGGAGTTCTAACTACTCAGAAAGCAGCAGGGACCAATTAAAGGAAGTATTTTAGCTAGAGAAGTGAAAAAACCACATTTGATTTCTACCAAGATTACTCAGGTTTAAGTGTTGAGAATGAATAGCTAGGACAAGACTGGCGCCTAGGAAACCAACCCCTTGTTGAGATCTTGTCAGGAAGTGACCATGTGGTCTAAACGGTTGTTTCAGTGAAATGGAAAGAAATAGACTGATTCAAGAGATGTTTGGGGTGGAGAAAAGGAGGATCTGGTCATTGATTAGGTGCAGAGAAAAAGGGAGAAGAGGAATCAAGGTTGACATTCAGGTTTCTGCTTTGAGAAACTGGGTGAGTGGATGGTGGAACCATTCCTTGAAATAAGAAATGCAGAGGAAGCGAGTGTTCAGAGAAGATCATATTTGCTGTGCTTTAGACGTGTGTTAAGTTTTCGATGCCCGTGTAATATCCAAGTGGAAGTATCTAGAAGACCGGTTGTGGATTTGGAGTTCAGGAGAATGATCAGCCTGGAATCATTAGCCTTGAAATGTTGTGAACATAGAGAGAATAAAGCCACCAAGAAAGCTCTGCTGTAGACAAACCAAGAAGATATAGAAAACCAAACGTGATCCCAATTCAGTAATAAGTGAATTTCATGCATGGTACAGAATGGTGACTTAAAAGAGCAACAAAAGGTATACCCGTACACTTTGAAAATTCTAAAATCCACAGATAAAATACTGCATGAGAATTTCTACCTCTACCTCCAAGTTGAAGGTGGGGGAGGGGCTTCCAAATACTGTGGGGAAGGGCAGTGGGCATTAATTAATTATCTTTCGAGTAAAGATGAAAGTTCATTCAAAGGAAATTCATGACTTTTTTATCCAGTCAGTATGTCAGGGTTTTAAAAAACAAGTTAAAATATCCATAGCTGCTTAAAAGACAGAAGCAGATCAAAGCCAGCATAGAGGGTAAACTAGGAAAAGATGGAGTCAGACATTTTAATTATCTAGCAAAATAGGCATTAAATTTGCCAGAAAAAAAATCAAGAATGATTTAAAGACTATAAGGAAATAGGGCAGGGTAGAAACTTTAAAGCAAGACTAGAGGTTGGCAAACTATTACCCCTGGGCCAAAGCTTGTTTTTGTAAATAAAGTTTTATTGAGACACAGTCACACCCACTCATTTACATATTGTCTCTGGCTGCTTTAGAGCTCTAAAGGCAGAGTTAGATACTTGTAGCAGGGACTATATGGTCCACAAAGTCTGAAATATTTTTTATCTGGCCCTTTATGAAATAAGTTTGCCAGCCACTGTTACAAACCAATGAAAGGGTTAAGAAAGATGAGAACATGTTTTGAAATGATAACAGAACAATAACATTGAGGATTAAGGGGAAGGAAGCATACTCATTGTCTATATCAAAGTACCACTTACATTGCAAAGCCTAACCAGGAGAAAGAGGGGCTCTTAACTGATCATTGGAGTTGTTATTCAGTGGGTTTTGAACAGTTCTGATTTTCTTTAGATTTTTTTACAGTTAATTCTATTAGCTAAGGCTTCCACACCAATCTCAATTTAAGCCGACCTAATATTCCTGAGACTAAAATGAAACGTTGATGATTTTGAGAAGCTCTTCCACGAAGTCACTTTTACTATCGTATACATTTGGGCAAGTGGGTAATCAGCTTAGTTTTACTAGATAGCCCTAGCCACGTGAGTATAGACAAAGAATGAAAAGTGTTTTCTCGAGTTATAGGAAGCCAGATTCATAACCATCCGTCACTTGCTTAGGCAAGTCACTGATAAACTCTGCAGAAAAATAACAAACCGTGTGTCCCTGCAACTAGGCTGTTGAAAATGAGATTCTTTCTCTGATTGATGTTAGCAGAGAGGCTTGTAAAAATGCATTCCCAACTGATTAATTCAGAAGGTGTCAATCTCAGGCAGTTTTATGACCTGCAGACTACATGCCAGATGCATGTTTGCTTTTTGTAAACTAACAAAGATGAATGATGAAATTTGAGCATTCCTCTTTGGCCAGCTGTACCATATAGTGCCTAAAGGAAGACACTGTGGGGATATTATGGGGGACAAAGTGGGGGGGGGATTTAACCCTTAATTTACCAGATTAATGGAGATGAAATATAATGTTTGGAAGTACTTTCACTATTAAGTAGTTTCTACTTATGTGAAAAAACGAACGTAAGGGAAAAACCTGTAAGAATATAAAATATTTGTGTGGAATTACTCTCCCGAGCATATGCACACCCCATTCTAAATCCATGGAGTCAGAGCTCTTAGATACATCATAAAACAGATTAAAGATTCCTCATGAAGTCTCAACATATGATCATGAATTGTTACTGAATGGGGTTTTTTAAATTGTTTTTTGAAGCTAAAAATGATTTAGGGGCAATAGGTCAACCATCTACGATTTTAAAAATCTGAATCTTCATAACTATGCTTCTATTTCTTTGAGACAGATGGAGAAAAATGCAATATATTGCATTATTATAACATATCCTCTTGAAAAATAAGCCTCTATCATAGTTTCATCTTTCTTCCACTAGAAATATTGAAGAATATTTAGACATTTTTCATCTTTGTGGCCTTTTGGCTAAGAAAGCAATATTTTGATAAATTTCTATGAAATTTCAAAGCTCAGTTTCATTTGACTTTCTTAAACATGATTTTAAATTTTTGTCAAAGAATAAATATACAGTTTCAAGTAATTAACCCATTTTTTAGAAATATAAGAGACATCTACATGAAAATGTAGCTATAATAAAAAAACTATGTAATAAGATCTACTTATCAGAAATTCTGACTCATACATTTTCTTGTCAAATTATGGTGTCAAAAAGTTAAAATAGTAACGTAAAAAGAGTCCAACACCATACATTTAATTCCAATATTTACGTATTAAGCCTTTTTTTTCAACTATAAGGGAAATAGTGAGATTTTTAGTTAATGTCTCTGGATAAACTGCATCTCTTTCAGTTTCAAGTGACAGAAAGGCCACAACCCAAACAGGCTTAAGGAAGAAGGCAATGCTTTGGCTTCTAGAACTGAAAAGCTCAGGAGGTCAGGGTCAGCTTATTGCAAAAGCCCCAAAGGTGTCACTATGACCTGTTGTCTTAGGTCTTCAGCTCTTGACTTTGCCTCTTCTGGGATGACTCCGTTCCCAGACAGGTTCTGCTGTAGTGGCAGCAAGAGGGATGCAGCAACCCTGGCCTCACAGCCTTACAGCTCCAAGCCTGGGGGGATGGGAGCTGATGGGGCAGGATTGCTTTTTAGATAGTTCCTGAAATTCAATCTGGCTTGACAAGTTAGGTCACATGTACATTTCTGAAACAAGCACAAAGGGAAATATGCACATAGACTTGAGAGTTGGGGAGAACTGGGTACCCAAATGAAAGTTCAGAGCTGTTGCACAAAGAAGGGGAAATGAGTGTTAGGAGAAACCACAAGTGTTGACAACGTTCTTCAGGTGGGAGCCAGGCTCCTCATCTCCTGTTTCTTACCTTATCTGTGTTGTTGACCTAATTCTAGACTGGGCAATATAATTCAATTTAGTCTGTTTTCTTTTGTCTCAGTTTGCTGTCAGATAATGAATGGGCAAGCTTATGTTCTATTAATAAGAGTAGCCTAAAGCAAAAAGAAAAAAATGACTAGTGTGGTTTTTCTAAAAATAAAAGTTATTTCAAAACACTTGTGTAAATAAAATATATAGGTCAGCTAGATATTTTCAGCTGAGTTTGCCATAATAGGGTCACACCAAGACCTAAAACTTAGGTGTGAAGATTTTATAATGATTTTTTGTCTCTTCTCCCAAAGGTAATTAAAGTCTTCGGAAACTAATGTTTTTATTAATCTACATTGAGAAATGAAATTGCCAAGCAGATCAAACTTCATGTATCAACTGGTCACTGAAAAATGACCTTAAAGGATAATGTCATCAGCCATCATAACCTGACTCTTATCTGCTAATGGGATGGTTTAAATGTTTCAGACAAAATTCTTACATGGGCCATTGAATGTAGTTTCCTTCTGATATTCCTGGAGAATGCTCTGGAAGATTCTACCCATTACTCTTGTTATGTCACCAACAGTGTAGGTCCATTTTTAGTGATAGGTTTCTTATCATTTCCAATATTATGGCTTATTTACATTAGCCACATTTTTATTAACATCTGCATTTTAAAGGATGTGTATTAAGAGCTCAGGTTCCTGTTTAAAATACGAGCAATGCCTTAATTTTATACGAAACACACTTTACCATCCCTGGGAAAATGATTTCCTTGAAAGGTGGTTGGCTAATCTCATTCATTATATGTTACTCTGTATATGTATTTCACGGACTTTCATATTCTGACCTTTTCCCAAATTGTAGATGGGGGAACAGCCGGTTACTGGAGCAGTCTGAACACACACAGTATTTACCAATTAAGTCCACCGTTGTGTATGGGCACAGCTCATGGCACCTCAAAACAGTTACAATAGTAACATCAGAGCTCAGTGATCACAGGTGACCATCACAAATATAATAATAATGCAAAAGTGGAGTATCGCGAGAAATACAAAAATGTAACAGAGACACGAAGTGAGCAAATGCTGTTGGGAAAATGGCACCGATAGACTTGCTCCACACGGTTGCCACAAACCTCCGATGTGTAAAAAACTCAATATCTGTGAAGAGCAATAAAACGGGGTCTGCATGTGATGGATTGTTCTAAACGGTCATTTTTTATTTTTTACTCAGAATCAACATTATATGATTTTTTTTCAGCCATCTTCAATCCAAACATTTACTGTCTATGAAAGCAACTGCAGGTATTGTATTTCATTTGGTTTCAAAAAGTATGCCTCCTAGAAATGACTATCAGATAGGGGGAGCGAATCATTTGATGTGGAAAAAGCCAGTCAACAAACAAAACCTGCTCTACATCACGGCAGAAAAAGAGGAGTTCTCTTACTGGTTTCCGTTTCTGTCTACAGATGGACTCATTGACTGCATGGATCCTGACTGCTGTTTACAGAGTTCCTGCCAAAATCAGCCCTACTGTCGCGGATTACCTGATCCCCAGGATATCATTAGCCAAAGCTTACAATCACCATCTCAGCAAGCTGCCAAACCCTTCTATGACCGAATCAGTTTTCTCATAGGATCTGATAGCACCCATGTCATACCCGGAGACAGTCCTTTCAATAAGAGGTTAATGCAGCTTTTCCTTACATAGACTTGTAGTGATATTATCATCAGTGAGAAGCCCTTTATATGAAATGCTGATGACTGTGAATTTGAGGAAAGTGCTTTCTTTAAAAGGCAGTTTCTCCTCGTTTGGCACATCCTTCACCAAACTTCGCATTTCAAGCATTTTTGACATAGTTCCCATACTTTGTCAATTTCAGTACCTGAAACATAACAGGACATCCCATTAAGGAGTCAATAAATCTTCATTTAACTAGTTGATTTTTGTTAGCACAGTTGGAAATGTTTCAAAAGAAGCAATGAAAAGACTCCAAAAGGCAAAACAGAAGTGCACTTTTTTTTAAGCTGAGCTCACTAAATAATACAAATTATGAAATAATGTAATGGAACTGCTAACGGCATGGCAGTAAGATTGCATAAGCTGTTGGACTGGTGCTTTGCAGAGCAGTAATGACCTGAAAATAAACCAGTAAGGGAAAGCAGGTGTCTTGTGTCTCACTGAGCAAAAGAAGATGATTTACACCAGAACTCCTGGTTCTGCAGCGTTTTAATAGCATTAATGCAGTTAGACCCAGCAGTTGATTAAAAGTTGTTTCACAAATGTTCCTTATTGCCTGCTTAAATCTTGTACTTTTTGGTCCCTGTAGATTTCCCAATTGCCTTGGAATTAATTGGAAAGTATACTTTCCTTCATGCAAGCACCAGGTATATGACATGAAAAAACTGCAGCTTATAATTTTAAAACTTCATCTCTAAATTATTGGTCTTGATAACTTTCCAAAATCCAGATTGCAATGAATTAAAACCCCTGGTAAACACCAGACATTTCGAGAATGTGGATTACAATGAATTAGAAGGAACATTGTCTTGGGAGTATTTCAGGTCTGGTTTCTGTGAATACAAGTGCATGCAGTAGTGTTATTTTAACCTTAGATTGAATTATCTCTACATCATGATAATGTTGGCCTGAAAAGACAAATGTTCATTCTAGTTCTTCTACTTTTCCCACAGCCTTGCATCCGTCATCAGAGGCCAAGTACTAACTGCTGATGGAACGCCACTTATTGGAGTGAATGTCTCATTTTTCCATTACCCAGAATATGGATATACTATTACCCGCCAGGATGGAATGTAAGTTAATCCCAACACCCTGTCTCTGTTTGAAGTATTTTAAGTATAAAAACTAGGCATGCTTGGGCTTCCCTGGTGGCGCAGTGGTTGAGAGTCCGCCTCCCGATGCAGAGGACATGGGTTCGTGCCCCGGTCCGGGAAGATCCCACATGCCGCGGAGCGGCTAGGCCTGTGAGCCATGGCCTCTGAGCCTGCGCGTCTGGAGCCTGTGCTCCACAACGGGAGAGGCCACAACAGTGAGAGGCCCGCGTACCGCAAAAAAAAAAAAATAATAAAAACTAGGCATGCTTGTATCACCCAGCATGTTTTATTGTCCCTTCTAATATGGAAATGCAACAACTTTTAGACTCCAGAAATCTGTGACAGTACATGGTGGCAGAAATTTAAAATTATATACTCAGATAGGTCTTTAAAAGTTGATTTCATTTCCTAAGGCATAATAATAGTGTTGTGGTCTTATAGGAGAATGTTCTTCGTCTTAGAAGATTCATGTTGAAATATTTGAAAGTGAGATTTTGTAATATCTACAACTTACGCTCAGATGGTTCTGGAAAAGGAGTAGATAGGTAGATAGATAAAGCAAATTTGGAAAAATGTTAATAAATTAGTAAATCTAAGTTAAGGGCATATGGATGGTCATTGTATAATTCTTTTAATATTCCTGTAGATTTGAAATTATTTCATATAAACGTTGGGAGAAGAAGTTTTTCTTTATAAAGCATATTGATCTGGGGAGGTGAGTGACTGGAGTTGCATGAGATCCAGATAATTCACTAAGCATGTCTTGTTTTTTCTTAGGTTTGACTTGGTGGCGAATGGCGGGGCTTCTCTAACTTTGGTATTTGAACGATCCCCGTTCCTCACTCAGTATCATACTGTGTGGATTCCATGGAATGTCTTTTATGTGATGGATACCCTAGTCATGAAGAAAGAGGAGAATGACATTCCCAGCTGTGATCTAAGTGGCTTCGTGAGGCCGAATCCTATCATTGTGTCATCACCTTTATCCACCTTTTTTAGATCTTCTCCTGAAGACAGTCCCATTATTCCCGAGACACAGGTAGGATATTCTAGCAGGCATTGCTTTTATATAAACCATTTTCAGATCATGGGGTTTCCAAAGAATGTTTTTACAGGATTACAGAATTCCAGTGCTATCCTAAATAATTCTGTAGAATGACATATAGAATGTGGTGTGTGTATGTACAAGGATAGGTATTTCTATAGTAAGATATCTAGTTATTCCTTAAAGATCTATTAAAAATACTTTTTCCTCAAGCTATATCTGTATCTTGTATTAATTGTAGCCAAATGGGAAAACAGCTTAAGCTCGACAGCTAATAATGCCTTTGCTCATGTATTCGTTCATTGGAAAAAGGTTTTAGTGCCTGTACCTGACCTCCTAACTGACACTGTACCAAGTGCTACTGTACATGGTCATTACTCTCAATATTTTACTGCTTAATGATTATTGTAAGCCATTCTACATGTGATAAAGATTTGAATGAAGAACTATGGAAGTTCAAAAGAGAGGTCAGTTCCTAAGGAAGCCAAGGAAAACATCACTGAAGAGGCTGGCCTTCAAAGGGGGGAAAGGATATTCCAGATAGAAGAAAATGTGTGAGCAATAGCATGGTGGTAAAAACAAATGCTGTTGTATAAAAACTGGTGAGCAATTTAAAGGTGTAGGACACTTATGGGGAAAGACGGGCCAGATAATGAATGGCCCAGAAATACCATACAATGGATACCTTGAATTCTTTAGATGACGTGGAACCAGGGGGCCAATGTAGATTTTTCAGCATTTCTCTAATGCTAACTCAAGTGACAAAATGCATAAAATAATAGAAGGAGACAGATCAGTGAACAGAATAATATTCACTGTACTTCCATACAGACCCAGCACCCTGAGGCAGAGGGCCCACCAATCATACTGGTTGTGGAAATGAAGAAGAGGGAATGGATTAGACAGATTTGGAGGTAGAGCTGGGAGGACGTGGTTTCCGCGTGTTTAACCAAGTCAAGGATGGAGCTTACAGATCAGGCAGCTGGCAAAAATCGGCTTAATGGTTGGTTTTTCCGCTCGGGCTGGATTTACTTTTCCCACTAATGCAAAAAATATGGCCAAATTAAATTACCTAGGAGAAACACGTTTTAATGAACTAAATTACAGATATTTGTTCCAGGGAAATAGGCTAATGATGACAAAGACAGTAATCAGTTATTAAAATTAGGAATAACACGATATTTTGAAATACAGGAGTAACTCCTAGAAGCCCACAGAAATATATATTCATGAAAGACTGCCTTACCTATGGAAAACCTATCAAATTTATGGGAAATTATTTTGGAAATAAATTAAGAGGAAATAAATTATATGCCTGAGGTTTCAAGCACTTATATTTTCAGGGCCATTCAAGAGTCACAAAATCTATTTTTCAAACTACCCACTGGTATTTCACCCCAATGATATAGAACAGTGAGTTCTGTTCAGATGATTCACCCTGTACCCTACAGTCCTACAAAAGTACTGTCAATCTTAAACGTAAGGGTTTCCCTAAGTCTAATAGAGCTCTAGAAAGTTTCTGTATCTTCATAAACTATTTTGCTTAAGACAGTCTGTGTCTGAATTCAGTCAGCATGGCTGGTAAGGAAAATGCCAACTGTAATAAATTGGTGTGTCTATTACAGCATAGCAATGCCTTCTTCATCTGCTAGATTGCATCACATCCCGCTTCCTGCCAACACTGACTCACAGGCCGAATGGAAGTTTGTTTAGCCCCTTCTTTTGTTCTACTTCCAACTGCGTGATTGTTTATATCGAAAGTGACAGCTATACCCTCAGTAGCATGGGTTCTACTTAAGTTATTAAAATTTGTATGACAGGGCTTCCCTGGTGGTGCAGTGGTTGGGAGTCCACCTGCCAATGCAGGGGACACGGGTTCGAGCCTTGGTCCGGGAAGACCCCACATGCCGCGGAGCAACTAAGCCTGTGCGCCACAACTACTGAGCCTGCGCTCTAGAGCCCGCAAGCCACAACTACTGAGCCTGTGCTCTAGAGCCCACGAACCACAACTACTGAGCCTGTGAGCCACAACTACTGAGCCCACGTGACACAACTACTGAAGCCCGTGTGCCTACAGCCCGTGCTCCGCAACAAGAGAAGCCACCTCAATGAGAAGCCCGCGCACTGCAACGAAGAGCAGCCCCCGCTCGCCGCAACTAGAGAAAGCCTGCGTGCAGCAACGAAGACCCAACACAGACAAAAATAAATTAAAAAAAAAAATTTGTATGACAGATATACATCATTCCTAACCGTTTCACGTGAGAGGAACTGGAAGGAGAACACTACTGAACACTGAATCGCTATTCTAAGATTTTTCTAAGCGAAAAAGTAGTCCTTTAAGTCTGAATAATGAATATTCATAGAGCAGTCTGAGGCAGCCTTTGAGAATGCTATTTAATTCTTAGCAGAGAAAGTGGTGAGTTCCTGGCGTAGGTTCTTAAACATAGATAGTCTTGCACTTTACAGTAGATGTCGTAAGCCTAGGAAGAGCTATTATTATTAAACAAACTAATAGCATCACTAGTAAGTAGAATCTGAATTGTTTGGATAGATTTTATACACAATGTAACATAAATTTTTCAAAACATTTAAATAATGTTTTGGCATAATATATTTTGCCTATGTCAGGATAAATTTGTTGGCATTCGTTGACCAAGGCACGGCGATGCATACATTGTGGGGTTAAGACTTTGATTTTTTAAATTTGTAAAGGAGATGATTCTTATGCAGGTAATTATGTTAACTTTTTACACTCGTTTCAATTCAAAAAGTATATATGGAGTGTCTTTTGTGTGCATTCAACAACACATTAGTTGTTCTCTGGGGGAAAATTTACGCAACTTGAAACTATTAGTTCATGTATCATCATATCAAAAATCAGTGGTGAGTTGAAGTGCAGTGTTTAACTAATTATGAGTATGTGCTATTACCTTGCAACATGAATATGGAATTTGCTACAATTTAACCCAAATGAATTGGTCTGTTTTGCTATCATTCCTGCTTTAGGAGTAGGTTTAATCCTTGAATGAGCCAGCTGGCGTGGGCCAGATCTTTGGCCTGGACCACATCGCTGTGCTGAGCTAACCATCTTACAAATGTCTGCTCTAATTCTTCAGGGCCATAGGCGTGAAAGATGGGTTAGTGAGAATCCACAGTGACCATAAACTAACGAGTCATTGCATGTCAGCCTGCTGGAACAGTCACAGTATTTCCTGTATGAGGGGTAGCACCTGAGCTGTGATTAACTCAGAATAAATAACAAGAAGCTTTTAGGAGAAGAAAAATTGGGCTGGCAGAGGAGTTATTTTTAATTGTTGAATAAGATAACATCTCAAATGCGTGTTTATGATTAGAGACTCTTTAGTGTCTTATTTTAGTTGCTTGGCTCCGTTCTTTTCAATGCATTTTACCTAATAGTCGTACATGATCACCGTTTGCTTTCTCCAACCCTAGGTACTCCATGAAGAAACCACAATTCCAGGAACAGATTTGAAACTCTCCTACCTGAGTTCCAGAGCTGCCGGATATAAGTCAGTACTTAAGATCACCATGACCCAGTCCGTTATCCCATTTAATTTAATGAAGGTTCATCTGATGGTAGCTGTAGTAGGAAGACTCTTTCAAAAGTGGTTTCCTGCCTCACCGAACTTGGCCTATACTTTTATATGGGATAAAACAGATGCTTATAATCAAAAGGTCTATGGTCTATCTGAAGCTGTTGGTAAGTCCCTTGTAAATATATATTCTGAACCGAAAACATTGTCTTGAAGTCAGAACTAACATAAAATGCATTGTAACGTGTGAAAATCCATGGATAAGCAGAGAGGAAGACAGTAAGGTTGCCTAGGAAAGTGATAAGCTGGTTTGTTTAGATCTACCTTGGGGAAGAGGAATATACTCCGTATGATGAAAAGGAGAAAGCATCCATTTTTCTGGCTGAAATTATATCTTAGAAGAATGTTCTGAATGAGATTTCAGGCTGCCATATCCTTTTTTTCATGTTTTTTTCTTACTGTGTCCCTTCCTTTTTTCGTTTCTTTCTTTCCTTTATAATTTTATTTCGTTAGCTTTCCTTATCCTTTTTTTTTTAATATTTTCAGTATCTAACAGCTAGTGTAGTTTCAACTCATAATGATATTTTAACATGACATCAGACAACATTTGTGTCCAAAAATTATTCCAGCTCTTCTGACTGGAAGAAATAGTCAATTCAGCGGAATGATATTCTTAAAACATCAAACTAGTTGTTTCACTGCATGACTGGACAATGCAATCAAAGTTTGACCTGTTGAGGTATGCATAGTGTAGCTCCAAGCTCAGGCTCAGAACATCAAAAACTAAAGGAAAACATGTGTTTTGTTCTATTAGCTGTTACCTGAAAATATAGTAGACATTTTATTCTGAAATTAATATATAATTTGGACTGGAATTAGTTCAAATCAGTCAGATAATTGCCACTTCTCCCTTCACTTTGTTCTAAATTTTAAAACCCACGTTTCATTGTGAACTCTGAAGTTTTCCATTTGTAATTTGTTCGTATTAATTTACCGCTAGTTTTATTGCTCGTTCCTGATAACATATGAATATGGTGTCATAACCTGGCTATCTTTTTGCTATATTGAACCTTACTTATTATAAATATTTTCCATAACTTAATACTCTTGGAAACTAAACATCACTAATTATTCAAATAGCAAACATTATTTTTAGTTGTTATCATCTGATCAGCATTCAGGGCTGAGTTATCGGATCTAATGATTCGCCCATTTGCCTGATCTGAACTTCATTTTCTGCTGTGAACCCCTTGTGAAAAGTGGGAAAAAATACTAGTTTTCTATTAAGTCAGTACAGAAATAATATTTGGAGATCATTTTTTAGAAAAACACCTTTTATGTGATCAAATCTTCTCATATAAAAATAGACTCTTCTCACAAATAAGTGGAAATACAGTCTCAGAGCACATCAGTGAAAAAAGCAGTTTTATCAAAATAATAAAATAAATTCCATTTCTGCCTGTGGTTGGGAAGATGAACTGTGATTTGTTTTGATTCTAGTGTCGGTTGGATATGAATATGAGTCGTGTTTGGACCTGACTTTGTGGGAGAAAAGGACTGCCATATTGCAAGGCTACGAATTAGATGCTTCCAACATGGGCGGTTGGACATTAAATAAACATCACGTATTGGACGTTCAGAATGGTAAGATCTTGTTCACAGATAATATTACTCACCTTCAAATTGATTAAACTGCAGCAATATTTTATCCCATGCATGCTGTAGGATCAGAATTAGTAGGGGGAGAAAAGTGTATTTTCAAAGACTATAAAAGCCTAAAGTGGGAAGTACATAATACACGTCACAATGTTCATATGCTCGTCACCAACATAGTTTTCCCAGGAAGTCAGCGAGTTGATCCAAAGTGCTTTAGGGAGGTTTACGAAAAATGAAGGGAGGGGGATTTTTTTAAGTAAAGAAAAAATAAAATGCCAAGTGACTTTACCAAAATGTTTCTAGTAGACCTTAATCCTTAAATAATTAGTCTGTTCTCAGTATCTAGATTATTTTTCAGTTCTTCTTAGACTGTATTTGAGGGAAAAAACTTCTCCCACTCAAATTGGGTTACATATACTGTCATTTGACTTTGCAAGTAATCTAGAAAAAAAAGCAAGAATCAAAAGTATTATGTGTTGTAGACCTTATAAGTAAATATGCTGTGAAAAAACATGTCAGATCTCACAAGCCAAAAGAGATAAATTATTTGCAAAATGTGACCCGCTTCATCTCACAAAGAATATTATTTACATTAAACAAATTCTGTTGTCTTCGCTGTGTTTCTAACATTTTACCCACATGCCTGCTACATCTCAGATAATGTATAGGTGCTTTGCTAGAAAGACAGAATCCTAAGGTAACTTGCTCTCACCTCCTATCCTGAACCATATACCATGCTAGTAACTGTCTGCCCTTCTTTTACGAATAGCCAGAGAAGAAGAGTTCAGTCTTGTTGAAATAATCTAGCTTTTCTCTTAGCAGAGGTTTCTGAGGTTCAGAATGCCGAATTGAGCATGCAATACAACTAAATATTTAACTATGATTAATGGCCGCTTTTTCAGACTAATGTTGCTTTGATATTGATTCTTTTTGTAAAAAAAAAAAAAAAGTTTGTCAGAGTTGGAGAGGATACATTTTAAACTTTCCAAACGTGCTAAATCTAAAACAGTTTCCAGGCCAGTGCTTGAAAATGCTGGTGCCTCACCTCCAGAAGAGAATCGTACTGAGCGAATCAGTAGTAAGAAAAAGACAAAACAGAAAGACACTTTGCACTTTTCCTAGTTTATAGCGGTGCTAAGCTCTCCTTCCTTTCCGGCTGTGTCCTGGACATCAGGTTTTAGTTCACTTTGCGCCTCAGAAGGTTGGGAGCAGAGCCGAAAACTAGTGCCACATGCAGCACATGTTTCGGAGACGTGGGGTGTCCCAACCCCAGAGGATGCTCTCTGTGCCCTCTCTGGTCATCAGCAGTGTCTGAAGCCTGCTACATCAGTCACACGAAGTTTAACCACATCTTTCAAAATGCAAAGCCATGTGCCTGCCATGCTAGTAGCGGCTCTCAATTAAATTCTCTACAATTATATTTCACATGGTTTGACATATTGCTATATTCCTCCAGTTCTTTACCAACAAAATGGGAGGAAAAACCTCTCCACATGCATTTTAGTTATGATGAGAACATGGGGTAAAGTTCATAACCAGTTCGCCACAGGATTTCACCCAAGAGATTATGAACCAGTAAGAAGAGTACAAGCAAAGAACTTGAGGAAAGCCCGTACCTGATACTGAACACTCAGTGTCATATTCGGGAGGATTAAGAAACGCATAGATATTCTGCGTGTGGATATATATAGTAAAAATACATACAGTCTGCCAGAGAATAATGTATAGTTAATTTTTTTTTTTTTTTGGCTGTGTTGGGTCTTCGTTTCTGTGCGTGGGCTTTCTCTAGTTGCGGCGAGCGGGGTCCACTCTTCATCGCGGTGCGCGGGCCTCTCACTGTCACGGCCTCTCTTGTTGCGGAGCACAGGCTCCAGACGCGCAGGCTCGGTAGCTGTGGCTCACGGGCCTAGTTGCTCTGCGGCATGTGGGATCTTCCCAGACCAGGGCTCGAACCCGTGTCCCCTGCATTGGCAGGCAGACTCTCAACCACTGCGCCACCAGGGAAGCCCTTAATTTTTATTAAGATATCAGGTCAGATGTAAAAACTGGGCCACGCCAAATTCCGTCCTCCAAAAAACTGGTTATAAATTATAAAATAGATATTATTTTAAAATGCAAGCTAACCTAATTCACAGAAAACTGATTGTGATTTCAGATTTTATCCAAGAGCAGTTTGACAAGTAGTGGCTTTTCAAAGTGACGTGTGTCTAATTGAGTAAACAAAGTGATTTGTAATCATGACAAGGTGGATGAGCTATGGAAATATATTAAGGAAGAAGAGAAGACAAAAATGTAGACAGTGACAGGTGTTTGTGCAGGCACCTGGAACATGGAAATAAATATTCTCATGTTCATCTTTCTATTCTGTCATAATAGAGGAGAATCACGAAAGACCGATTGCTCTAAGAAATGAAGGAATAAGTCAGATGCAGTAGAGCAGTAGGCCAACTTTGTGGGACTGTCCTGATGAAAATTACAGAACTGGCTCTTCTAGGAGATTATAGTCCTGTAATTGTCAAATAACGTAATCACAGAAAGAGAGATCTTAGGGCTCATTAATGTATTCTTTGAATATTCAAGGCAAAATGCCTTTCATCTGCTGTTATGATCCAGCCTTATTTAGATGATTTTCCCCGAATTTGAATAAACCTCTTTTATCAGTCCTGATTTCTTTGTGTAGATTGGCTATGATTATTACATCACCCAAATAGCAAAGCATTAAAAAAGTAATCCCAGAATTCACCTAAAATGTGCTGAGCTATGAGAGGAGCATAATTATTCTGCTTTCTTCTTCACTTTAAAATTATCCCAAAGTGGGAGGAAAAAACACTTTCTCAAGTTTCCTGTTTGTACTTTCATGGGATTGATTCTTCTAACAGTACATCTGTTAAAAAGTATAAACAACAGGTGTTTACAGAGAATAACACATTGAGAAGGATCTTGAATGTGTATGGAACAATAACAGCTGACCATCCAGTTACATCAGAGCAAAATGGAACCAGTGATCTATGTATAAAACTGGTAAATGAATAAAGTTAGAATCTCCACTCAAATCCAGTTTCTAACTATGAAAATATTTATTTGGAATTTTCTCTCAGATTCTCATTGCAGACCAAAGTAGAGCAGACTGGTATTTTGTCTTCTTAAACTTACTGGCACTTTCATGTCTAAAAGCAGAATTCACTTGACATTATAACTGCCCTTCCCAATTTTGTCCCGTCTGAGATCTTGAATCGTTGCATGCACATGCATTCTCAAGGCAGGCTGAAGCGTGAGCAAGAAGGACGCTCTTCAGCAGTACAGTAGTATGTTGGAGGTTTGATATATATTTCCTACCTCTGTTTCCTAGAAAGTGTATTTAAACTTTTAAAAATCAGTGATAAACTCATAAAGAAGAAATTCATATTTACGGTGCCCATTTTTATTAGTTGGATTAATATAGAATGTTTTCGACATCATTTAACAATTAGGCAAACTTGCAGTTCCCTAAAGAACATTGTGTAGAGATGGTTCTCAAACTCGGTTGCACATTAAGAGCATCTGGAGAGTTTTAAAAAATCTCAGTGCCAAGGCTGCACCCCAAATCAATTAAATCAGCATCCCTCAGGGTGAGTTCCCAGCATCGGTAGTTTTTACAACTCCCCGGTCAGTTCCAATGTGTAGCCAAGTTTGAGAATCACTGATGTTGAGAATTTGGGTTTTTAAGTTTTCTCGTTAGTCCTTTGTTTCTTCCACCAGACATTCTTTAAATCCGTAACAGACGGCATTTTTTGATGTATCCTATGTATCTTGCCATATAATGTCTTACACTAGGTAACTGAATGGAGCTCTTTCCGAAAGAACTTCTGATGACAGTTTTCAGTCCAGATCGAAAAGGCAGAGAATTGTGGTTTCTAGAGTGAACATGTTTGCTTTTCATCTCTGCTCCTTTCATCTTAAGAAAAATGCGTTTTCTCTCTTCTAGGTATACTGTACAAGGGAAACGGAGAAAACCAGTTTATCTCCCAACAGCCTCCTGTCGTCAGCAGCATCATGGGCAACGGCCGGAGGCGCAGCATCTCGTGCCCGAGCTGCAATGGTCCAGCTGACGGGAATAAACTCTTGGCCCCAGTGGCGTTAGCCTGTGGGATCGACGGCAGCCTGTACGTGGGGGACTTCAACTACGTGCGGCGGATGCTCCCTTCCGGGAACGTGACGAGCGTCTTGGAACTGAGGTATGTCTCTGCGTAGGTCGGGACTTTGATCAGAGCTACACATGCCTTTATTTAAAAAATGTTGAATCTAACGTACTGATTCATTTATTTAAACGTACCTTTCCAGTGTTTACAATTCTCCGTAGGAAGCAGTTAAATTCTTGGTTAAAGGTAAGAAAAGCCCAACACGTATATATTGTGCCATAAATGCATAAAAGAGTATGAAGTCACCCAGTGTATAAAATGTCTCACTGATTCCAGTGAATTCTCTGTACTCCAATAAGCTAGAACTATGATTTTTAAACCCCTTCAGTTATCTTTGGAATAACCTTATGATATAGGTTGTCACTCTTTTGTTTCACATGGGTTGAAATTAAGGTGTAAAATATTTTCCTACAGTATTGGGACATAATAGCAAACCAACTAAGCCTATAACTTTCAACTAGAATATTGGATCTTCAAGTTGGGTTAACCCATCAACCATAATGCCAATAGTTAAAGTAACAAATGGCTGGTTTTGCATTGTTCATTTAAGTGTGGTTGTCAAAATCATCCTATTCTGTGAGTTATTTGATGAGCCTTGACCTACAAAATTCATTGCCAGTGTTATTTCTGCTTAAGTTAGGAATTTTCCATAAAATAATTAAAATCTCAGTATTCAACTCATGATATAGAAACCTTTTCTAACTATGCTTTTTTCTCCGCCTTTTTTTGTCTGCTTTCACCAAGAAATAAAGATTTTAGACATAGGTAAGCATCTTGCTTAAAAGTTATTGTATATTTTTGAATGTCCTTTTTACTTTTCAATGTGACTATCTGACATTGTTTTCTAAGAACATTTCATCATGAGAGAGGAAACTCAGTATCACAGAACATCTAAGGAATGAAAACTACTCAAATGAACTACTATTATACAACATCTTGCAACTCCTATTGTGCAATTTATATTTTCAAGTTGGCTGTCACAAAAAAATTAGTATAATGAACATCTCTATGTAACAACAACAAAAAATCTGTAAATTTCAGTTACTGACTCTGAGCCATATAGAACAGAACATTTGAAGCACAGCTGGGAGAGTTTATGGAGAGTTGAGTTTGACCAATAGCCAGGGCAGATTCTGCTTTATTGGGCCCAAAGCTTATTCAATTTGGGGGGTTCTGTTTAAGAAAAAGAATCTAAAAATAGTTTACTTTGGCAAATTTTTAAAAACATGAGATCGCCTGAATACACTGCCAGGGCCCTCATTGGTCTTGGAAGGAACCCATACAAGTGAAGGGGCCCTAAAGGTTAAGCTTTATTGACTTCCTGGTAAATTCATTGCTGCTGTAGTTAAAACTGTGTGTTTAAAACCCATTTATGTTTTCCTAAGTTGAGAGAATTACTAGATTTGAGTTTTAAGAAGTAGTGTCTCCACTGACATTATTATGGAAGAAAAGACTTTCCTCGAGGCTAAGAATGATTATAGTCGAAGCAAATATATAGGTTCAAAAGTTTTCCAGATTCTATTTGCTCTGTACGCTTAGCTGAGAAGGTACGGGGCAAGCTTGTATAATATATGGACACTTTTGACTGAAAAACTTTCCTCAGGACAGCAAAAAAAAAAGGGGGGGAGAAAAAAATACGTTTGCAAGTAAAGCTAGCCAAAAAAAGCAAGACATATTGGATATGCTAAATGTAGTTTGGCCATTAAAATAACTAATAAAATGATATTAGATAGAAGAATTAGTGATAATTTATGTGAAGTCCTTGAGATGAATAAATCCACATGACTCAGTTAAACTCTTGTGTAGAGATTGACAACTAGGAATTAAAAACGTTCTGCTGAAAGATGTGTAGCTGTCGCATATCGGTATGACCAGGCCTGGTCCTAAGACCTTTTCCTAAGCTCCCCTATTGATCTTATGCTACCAGCTAATAGCCCAGCCGCATGCAAAAACTAACACGGAATTTCTCCAGACTTCTGAGCCTGCAAAGCTCTGCTTTTAGAAACCACAGCAGAATATCAAACTTTTTCTGGCCTTGCCTTCTTAGTAACTGTGGAGAAAAGAAGACAACCTGGTGTGTGCACCAACTAAATGCAAAAACACTGGAGGCAATACAGAAAGCCCATCAAAGCAGCCACCTTTTAACAAGCTGGCCTATTCCACGCCAGGCACGGTGCCAGATACACGGTGCTGCAGACCCACATAACAGCCCTTCCGGGTTACACAGGAACTGACAGAGGCTCGAGGAGGTTATGTATCTTCCCCAAGATACATAACTAAGAAATGGGGAGCAGACATTTGAATGCCTTTAAAAAGTGTGTTCTTTGCACTATACCACACAGCCAGTTTTCATCTGTCCAAACGGCCAGGTTTCTATGGGCTAATGCCCTGGGTGTGCAAAAAGCTAGATTTATTTCACAGTCATTTGGCAAATTACCTAGAACTGTCATCTCTCGGGAAAAAAAATCTATGAGGTTAGAGCTACCTTTTTTATCAACAGTACTTTATAAAATGAACTCATTATGTACTAACTCGTGCCGTTCGGCAGTGATACTCATTGTAACCCGTCTCTCATGATTCTCCTCAGTACATTATCTCCCCTGTACGTTATCCTGGCTACGTGTGGGTGCTTGCATTTCCTTTATGCGCCATGCATGTAAAATAAACTGGTTTGGGGTTTAACTTGATTTCGTCTTTATTAAGTCAGTGTTAACTGATCACTTACCATGTGCTAGGCTCTTGGACAAATTGTAGGGTGAGACAAAGTCCATGCTCTCAGAACTCCCAACCTAGTAGGGGAAACAAGATGTGCATGTAATGGACTGAATCACATCATCAGTGTCGTTCTTTGACGCTTCATCACATCCATGGCCTGTCCTGCGAGAGTAACTGTGCAGGAAGGGATTCCTGGGAAATGGGAGCGTGGGTCGGAGGTTTCCCGGAAGGTGGATATTTGCCGTAGCTCTAAGGTGAAGTCTGCTTACACAAAACAACCAGGAGGAAGGAGGGCAGTCATGAATAAAGTGAAACAGGGAGGAGCCCAATCTGACTACCTGTTGGATCTGTTTCTTTTACTTTAACCCTTGCTTCCCGCTGCTTTTGTTCACTGAAAGGATACTGTCTATACACAATGGCCTGCCCCGGGGAGCCCTGCCGCTCTGCCTGAATGTTAAACCAAAGTGTCTTTGTTCAGGGGAACATCCGGACCCTGCCCACCTGCGGATGGCTGCAAGAAAGAAGAAATTAACACATCCCCTCCCCCAGGCTGGCCATCCCAGGAGATATTTCCAAAACTTGTGGCCTTTTTACTTTACTTCCTTATCTCCTCCCCTCACTGTGCTATAAAAGAAACTGGCATCCAAAGCCCGATAAGATGGTTATTTTGGGACTGTAGTCTGCCACTTTCTCGGTCTGCTGGCTTTCCGAATAAAGTGGTATCCCCTGCCTCAACACAGCGTCTCCGATTCATTAGGCTGTCATGCGGCGAACAGAGTGAGCTTGGACTCGGTAACAAAAGAATATAGAGTAAGTCAACTTACTTGCTCAAAAGAGACGAGCGGGACATGTTCTAAGAGGAGCCCGATCCACTTCAAAATTATAATTTTGATAATGCCAAAATTACCATATTGGTAATAATGAGAGACACAGGTAGAAACGCAGGTTAGGGTCAGAGAGCTCAGGGCCTTGGTAGCTCTAAGGAGTTCCTCTCCTGTCCTACAGGGTAACAGAGACAGTAGGGAACCATGGTCTGGTCTTGAACAAGATAGCGGCATCTCAAAGTGGCCTTTTAGGTGAATCTGGTATCAGTGTCCAGGATGACTTGAAGATCAGTTAGAAGGCTGTTACGTGAAACCACGAGATGCTACCTGAAATAGTCTGGCAAGTCATGAAGGCAATCAGCCAATAAAATAAAGGAAGGCAGAGAATGGACACACTGTGTATGGGTGATGAAAAAGAGGAAGATGTAGAAAATAACCAAGGCTTTTGAGTTCAAGTCATCAAACAGAGGACAAAATCATTGACAAAAATAGGGATTCCCTTCACTTAGTAACTAATTTATCAAAATTGACCTAAACAAAATGACGATATTTCAGCTCATTGGAGCTTCTTCATTTAGCTTAAAAATTAAAATTCTTTTCAGGTGCTTCTTCCTATTTACCTACCTCTATCATCTTCCTTTTGCCAGATGATAGGATCCACCTGGATTTCTCCTTATCCCCACTTTCCTGGCTAGCATAAACGTCATGAAAGGCTTAGGAGTAGGTGATAGGAAGAAAAAGAAAACTATGTCTAAATCTATGAAAATGGACAGAGAAGTCGGTTGTTAATGTTTAAGTAAAGTAGGAAAATGCGCGCTTCTGCTCCTCTACGTGTGTTTCATGCCCTGTCAGCAGTCTCATTAATTGGACTAATGGGGGGAAAGAATGAATAAAAATATTGAATAGTAAAATAAATATAAAAACAGTAGTCTTAGTATTTTAAAATTCAAAATATTCTGTCATACCAAATTTATTAAGTACTTGTCAGGATATTGTATCAAATCAAAGTCTCTAGCTATACTTTAATGAATAGTTATAAATACTACCCAACATATTAAACTTTTTACATAAATGGGAGCTTCTGAAATGCTTAGAAAATAAGTTTCTTTTATATATGCTAAACATTTCCTCTTATCACGTTTATAGTGTTAGTTTGCTAACAAACCCTTTTTGTAGGCAGTGAATTTTAGCTCACTCCTGTTCCAATGCTTTAAAATTCCAAAATAAAGGAAACTAAATTAATTAACTAATACCAGCCAAGGGGCATTTAAGCATGGAGGTCTAAAACTAAACTTTGTGAATTTTATATTGCCAATTAAAAGATCAAAGAAAGGGTCGATCACAGTTCTGTGAAACTGAACCGGTTAAAGTTTAGATACAAAACTATAAAAATTTGATTCAGCGCTTCTCATTGACTTAATATTTAAAAATTAAGCAGGCACAAGAATATCGCATCCCGAAACCCTGCTTGCAATAATATAAACAGTCTTTCATTAGCCAGAAATTTTATACATAAATGTAATTTATGCTTCTTCAGACACTCTGTGTTCCAAGGGCTGTGGTACAGTTTCCAGCTAAAAAGATTAAAAGTGCTAATGGTATCTATTCTATAGCTTGTCCTTTGCAAATATTTCTCAAGTCTAAGAAGGTTGAATTATGACAAAATAAATGAGCAAATCTAGTCTGCATTTACCACCGGGTCTGTATCTAACTGAGGAAGATGCAGAGAAAACGGCTTGGTAGCTGTGATGATCTAGGCAGTTCAGGGTGAGTTAAGAATCAAGACACAGTAATAGTAAAGGCTCTTCTCTTGATCTCAGTTTCTTTGATTTTGCTGCTATTAGTCACAATCTCAATGTTATCATAAACCTTTCTGAAATGAAACTCCCAGTCAGTCACACAAGAAGGCTATTGTACTTCTGCTAAATAGAGATTTCCCCCCATTTCCTGCACCCCAGCTGCCAGCAGTTGACCGTTTGCAGTCATCATAGCCTCCCGTGTTCATAGATGTATTACTGATCTAAAAGCTCATCACCCGTTTGTACCACCTTCCCAGCCTCTCCAGGGCTTTGGCTTTTCAGGAAGGCAGAAGGACAAGAACCGCTGTCAGAAAACTCTGTGCTTAGATCAGGTGTCCTTGAATCCCAGACACGTCGCACACGTGGCTTAGAGCTTCTTGCCACCAGCCTGGCAACTGCAAATTTCCAAACTCACTTGTCTCTTCTTTTAGTGTTTCAGTACAGATCCCTTCTTTCATTTAGGGAAGGCTGGGACCCAAGAAGCAGCTCTAGGTTGCCATAGCACGCTGCCCTGCCGGCAGTGGATGGAGCTCTCGTTTCCTGCTAGTCTGTGGGGAGTATTTCCAGGAGCAAATTCTCTTCTCCAGGGCCACGTGCTCCTCCACATTTGTTCTTCTGGACAGTAGAGTTCTCTGCAAGATTCGAGCCTTCACTTGGTGGACATCTTTCAAGCCACTGGCATATACTGCTTGGTTTAGAAATTTCTGTGTCCTCAAGGAAGGAGTGCTTCAGGACAGGAAATAGCAAATGTAAAGCACCACTTTGGACCTTCTCTTACTACTGTCCCACTGGAATAAAAGTTATGCCAATAAAGGCAAAGCTTATGACTCGAATGTCCATTATTTTTGGACCAAGAAAACTCATGCCCTATAGCTGAAGAGAGTGCCACTGCTACTCAAGCAGCATCTCAGAAATCTGTTGTTTTTTCTCAGAATGAGGAACATCATGAAAAAGTATGCATTCTTCATTTACCTTTATCATCATTGCTCTAGAAACAATTCAAACTGGATGTTTTAAGAAGGATCTGCGTCGTTTTAGTAGTTTCGATGTTATAGTATAACAGCAGGACCAAGGAAACAAATTAGAACGTATCCAAATTTAGAGAATTTTTTTTCTTCTTTACATTTTCAGAAGTCAAGTTATAGTTTAGTTAACAGTAATTATTACACTTCTACACTGGCTAGAGTTACAAGGCAAAAAGACGTAGCAATGTAAGAGGAGACAGGATACAAGCCAATATTAAGAATAGCTAGGGGGGCTTCCCTGGTGGCGCAGTGGTTGAGAGTCCACCTGCCGATGCAGGGGACACGGGTTTGTGCCCCGGTCTGGGAAGATCCCACATGCCGCGGAGCGGCTGGACCCGTGAGCCACGGCCGCTGAGCCTGCGCGTCTGGAGCCTGTGCTCCGCAACGGGAGAGGCCGCAACAGTGAGAGGCCCATGTACTGTGGAAAAAAAAAAAACACAAAGAATAGCTAATGCTTATTTTTTTAAAACATTTTTAATTTTTTAAATTTATTATTTATAAATTTATTTTATTTAGTTTTGGCTGTGTTGGGTCTTCGCTGCTGTGCGCGGGCTTTCTCTAGTTGTGGCAAGCAGAGGCTACTCTTTGTTGCGGTGTGCGGGCTTCTCATTGCGGTGGCTTCTCTTGTTGCGGAGCACAGGCTCTAGGTACACGGGCTTCAGTAGTTGTGGCTCGCGGGCTCTAGAGTGCAGACTCAGTAGTTGTGGCGCGTGGGCTTAGTTGCTCCGCGGCATGTGGGATCTTCCCGGACCAGGGCTCGAACCCGTGTCCCCTGCACTAGCAGGCGGATTCTTAACCACTGCGCCACCGGGGAAGCCCAGCTAATGCTTACTGAGTATATACTGTGTGGCAGGCACTGTTCTAAGGATTGTACTTGTACCAGTTCATGTAATCCTCTCAGCATCCTATGAAATCTGCATTATTATCACCTTTACAGATAAGGAATCTGAGGCAAAGATAAGTTAGCTTTCTTGCTCAAGGTCACACAGTTAGTGATGCAGCTAATGTTCAGACCTAGGCAATCTGGTCCAAAGGTCATGCTCATAGCTATACAACTGGCAAGAAAATAAAATGTATGTATGTATATTTACAACCAACTGTACAATAATTAGTATGTAATCAGGGAGATAGGAAAGACTAAAGAATCTCTCCAATGTCATGTCTTCCAAAATAGACCCAGCTTGATTGAGTTGCAGCTGTGTCACCAGCTATATATACATACCTGGAAGATCAGACTGATTATGGGGGGGAGGAAAGCTTCTATAAAATTGCTCTGAATGTTATACTGATATGTAACTTTTCACTTCATTACAGAGTAATAAACTACCGCACTAAGGAACACCATATGTCTCGTTGCATTTAAAACTTCAGGCATCGGGACTTCCCTGGCGGTCCAGTGGTTAAAGCTCGGCGCTCCCAGTGCAGGGGACACGGGTTCGATCCCTGTTCAGGGAACTAAAATCCCACATGCCGTGGGCAGCTAAGCCCGCCGCACCTCAACAAAGAGCCCACGGGCTGCTATGAAAGATCCTGCAACTAAAACCCGATGCAGCCGAAAACAAATAAATAACTTTTTTTAATTTAAAAATAAAAATTAAATAAAATTAAATCTCAGGCATCAACTTATAAACATGAAACAATAACACTGAGCATGGCAAGTTGATCATCAGGTCTAACCCAGTAGTTCTGAAGGGCTTTTATGTCAGATGGCTTTTTGCATCTCTTTATGAGTTCTTCATATCACTTTTCACCCTTTTCCCTCATATTTACACACTCAGGACCTCTTGCTCTAACCTGTTTCTTGTCACTAAAAGATATTAAAGGCTGGAAAGGAGAATCTGAAGGCGTTCAAGCCTTTGTGGGTCTGGGTGTTTGTCTACCAACATCACCGCCACAGAGCTTTCTAGAGCCCCAGAGGCCTCTACAGACCCCATGTGTGGCCAGCTGTCCCCTCTACCAATGTGAGAAACACCAGTGAACAACACTAGAGCCTTTCACAGCAGAACCTTTCACAGCAGAGCCTTTCACAGCAGAGACTTTCACAGCAGAGTCAAGTGCACGTGCTCACCACTTAAAAAGAAGAGCATTAAGTAGTGAGAACTGCTTCATTAGAACCTAACTAGTAATGAGAAAACTACTAAACCCTTACTCAGGATAAATATTTTCATGTAGTTAGATTTATACTACGTATTTTAAATATCTACATATAAAATAAATGGAAACAAGCCTGTAAGTGTGTGTGTGTGGAGAGAGAAAGAGACTGAGAACAAAATCAGTAAAACCAATTTTGTCATCGAAAGACTTGTGGAATCTCAGAGATTCCTGCCTGTTGACGTCTTTGTCAAGGTACCAAATCATTTAAACTCTTTTTAGAATTTTTTTTTTCAGAAGGCAATATTTGCACACAGTACAAAATTACATTAATTCCAAGAATGTGGTGTTAAGTATACGTAAGGGGATTACCTGGCAATTTCAACTATATGTCATAATTTGTCCATTCCTTGCTAACGTTGGTCTTAACCGTTTTTACAGGTAACGGGACATAACATATTTTACATTTGCACTAATTTAGATTTATAAAATTGAAGTACTCTGTATTGTGAACAAATGTCTGTATGTCACCAAATTCATAGACATGTTTTAGAGCAGCTTAATTTGCAAATTTTAAAAATTGAAGTGATGAACCCAGCATTCCGACTCAGTGCGTTAGGCCACTAAGACTGCCTCCTTCTCTTGAATGGCCTCATTTTAGTATTTAACCCCATAGCTCAGAACAGACGTTGTCACTGCGTCAGATTACCTTTCTGGATTCCAGTAGAGCAACCCAGACAGACACAGCACTACTTTTTTTTTTTCTTTCAAAAAAAGTAATTTTTTTGGAGCCAGGTGGTTTTGGTTTGATTGCAAGAGAAGACAGGAGATTTCCCTACCGTGAGATGCAAGTAAAATCACTAGTATGTTAATACTTCACTGGTGAGTTTGGTAGAGACACCGGTCCCCTGGAATAAACTTGAAGCCTATCACTCAAAGGCTGTATGTTAATGGCTTTGCATTGAACCAAAAAGATTCCGAGAACTTGCTTCTTTGTTTCAGGCTGGAAGCATGTTGCCTTGTAAAGGTGATTATTTTTAAGATGGCCTTTTCCTAAATTGTTAAATCCTCAGCAACAGACAAGGAAGGAAAGCAGTCACGTTAGAGGTTGCCACCAATTCTTCCAGCCGTTGATGGGGGGGGGGGGTGGGGGGGGGGGGTCTCGGTTTATAATTAGATTCTCATCAACTGTTTTATTTTGCTTTCAATTTCTGTGTTTTAGGAGTAACTTTCTTTGTGATGTTTATGTATCATCTTTCTTTACAGCAGCAGCCCAGCTCATAGATACTACCTTGCAACTGATCCAGTCTCAGGGGATTTGTATGTTTCTGACACTAACACTCGCAGGATTTATCGCCCGAAGTCACTCACGGGTGCAAAAGACTTGACTAAAAATGCTGAAGTGGTTGCAGGGACAGGAGAACAATGCCTTCCTTTTGATGAAGCCAGATGTGGGGATGGAGGGAAGGCTGTGGAAGCCACACTCATGAGTCCCAAAGGTACTGGCATTTATCAATTTGAGGATTTCTTTTTATTAAAAAAAAAAAAATGTGGAAAATCCAGTTAGTGCCTGACTGTGTTGCCTGCTGCGTCTAACATTTTACCCTCAGCTGTGTTCTGGAAAAGCTGATTCACATCTAGTGCTTTTAAAAGCTACTTAGTGTGAAACTGCTAGATTCCTAAGTTGATTTTACAGTAAATATTAGGTTCTTGGCATTTTTTATCGTACCATTTTTTTTCAGCTTTTGAAAGAATCAAGCAACAACCCGATATCATTCAGGTCGCGTCCTGTTCAACTTCAAGGAAGTATCTGAATTCTTTTTTTTTTTTTTTCCATTGTCCCGGAATTTCTTTGTCATGAATGAGTCCCAGGCCTCCTTAAAAGCCATCGCTGGGCTTCCCTGGTGGCGCAGTGGTTGAGAGCCCGCCTGCCGGTGCAGGGGACCCGGGTTCGTGTCCCGGTCCGGGAAGATCCTACGTGCTGCGGAGCCTGCATGTCCAGAGCCTGTGCTCCGCAACGGGAGAGGCCACAACAGTGAGAGGCCCGCATACCACACACACACACACAAAAAAGCCAGCACTAAGCAACCCTATTAGCTCTCACCCAGTTTGGAGCTATTAAACTTCTGTTTCTATGCCATGGGAAAAAATACTTGCTGTGAGGAATTTCTGGAGGTAACAAGGGCTAAAATTCTATGTGATGATGGTTTCTAGCTTTTAAACCAGTCAGGACTGACTCCTTCCTCATGTTTTATGCCATTCATTGCAGTGTTTTTTGGTTTGAGACTTTGTGTTTTTTGGGGTTTTTGGTTTTTTTTTTCATTATAACTAGATACTATTATGTGAACAAGGACTGGAAAAAAAGTATTTGTTGTGCTGAGTTATTCATACTAGCAAATTTCATTGTAACAAGGTCAATAAAACACTAACCTTGGCTTAGATCTGTTTTTGTTAGAATATAAAGTTCAGTGTAACAGAATATGACCTGTTTCTATAATTTATAGGTGACAACACTGTACAGTGTTTATATTTAAAACACAGGTACTACTTATATGATTCACACACGAAGGACAGATTCTAACAAACTTCGGTTCTTTATTACATTTTACACTTATACGTAACATGAATGCCTATGTTGGGTTTTTCCTAATGTGTTTGCAATCTGCAGTCTTAACTTGCTGTCTACTGCCCATGTTATCACTGGGGTTAAATGTTGAGTTTCGTGATGGGCCTGAACATTTAATTAAAATTAATCACTTTTGAAAGATTAATAACTGTTACTTCTCTTGGATACAGGAATGGCGATCGATAAAAATGGATTAATCTACTTTGTTGATGGAACCATGATCAGAAAAGTTGATCAGAATGGAATCATATCAACTCTCCTAGGCTCTAACGATCTGACTTCAGCCAGACCTTTAACTTGTGACACGAGCATGCACATCAGCCAGGTAGTGAAGACATTACACCCAATTGTCTGTCTTTCTTCTAAGTGACTTGATTTACTGTGTCAGTACACTAAGATGACACTGTGTTAAACCGCGCGTGGCATGGGCGCATGGCATGGGCGCGTGGCATGGGCATCAGTCGTTGTGGTAGAGCTGTTCCACTAAAATGTGTCTCAGGAGCTAATAAAAAGTTATTTTCTTCTCCAGCTCTGCATTTGAAGAATTCAGTGAGATACAGAACAGTTATCACTAAGAAGTGCTAATCATTTGTAATAAAATACCAGTAAAGTAGCAGCATGCAGATATTCCAAAAAGAACAAAACAGCTTAAATCTCTAATCTTTTGATTGCGTGAGGTCCTTAAGTAGTAGAGAGAACCCACTAGGATTAGTCCTCAGGGACTTATATTTAGAATTAGAAACTTTACTATTGGCCTGATTAAAAACACAAGGGAACACTAATGTATTCATAACCTAGAAAGCCCCGCACTGGGTGACTGTTCCTGCTAAAAGGAACAAGTATGTTCACATCTCATTGATAGGTGCTAACTCACTACTTATGATTCATTTGCTCTTTGGCTAGAACTTGCAAATCTTTCAATGAGCTGCATTTTTAAATAAAATTTTATTTCCTACATTTGTCTCCACTCAAAACTTTTTAAGTTTATTTCACTGTATCTATTTTAAAAACAATTTTTAAACAGTTTACCAAATCAATGGTAATTTCCCCAGATTTCCCCAGTAAATTTCTAATTTACTCTTCTGACAAGTTAACAGCAGCTCAGTAACTGAGTAACCAGACCATTTCTTTTTTATGAAGGTACGTCTGGAATGGCCCACTGACCTAGCCATTAACCCTATGGATAACTCCATTTATGTCCTGGATAATAATGTAGTTTTACAGATCACTGAAAATCGTCAAGTGCGCATTGCTGCTGGGCGGCCCATGCATTGCCAGGTGCCAGGAGTGGAATATTCTGTGGGCAAGCACGCAGTTCAGACGACCCTGGAGTCGGCTACTGCCATTGCTGTGTCCTACAGTGGGGTCCTGTACATCACTGAAACCGACGAAAAGAAAATTAACCGGATAAGGCAAGTCACCACAGATGGGGAGATCTCCCTGGTTGCTGGGATACCGTCAGAGTGTGACTGCAAAAACGATGCCAATTGTGACTGCTACCAGAGCGGAGATGGCTATGCCAAAGATGCCAAACTGAGCGCTCCGTCCTCCCTTGCCGCCTCTCCGGATGGTACCCTGTACATTGCAGACCTAGGAAACATTCGGATCCGGGCTGTGTCAAAGAACAAGCCTTTACTTAACTCTATGAACTTCTATGAAGTTGCCTCTCCAACTGATCAAGAACTCTATATCTTTGACGTCAATGGCACTCACCAGTATACTGTGAGTTTAGTCACTGGCGATTATCTGTACAATTTTAGCTACAGCAATGACAATGATATTACTGCTGTGACCGACAGTAACGGCAATACCCTTAGGATTAGACGGGACCCAAATCGGATGCCAGTTCGAGTGGTGTCTCCTGATAACCAGGTGATATGGTTGACCATAGGAACAAATGGATGTTTGAAAAGCATGACCGCTCAAGGACTGGAATTAGTTTTGTTTACTTACCATGGCAACAGCGGCCTTTTAGCCACTAAAAGCGATGAAACTGGATGGACAACATTTTTTGAGTAAGTAAATCAAAATTCTACTCTGATTATAAAATACTGTGATATAATAATGTAATCTAAAATAATAACAGCATAATCCTTTTTCTGTTTATTTGTTTTTATCAAAGTATAGCTGGTTTACAATGTTGTGTTAGTTTCAGGTGTACGGCAAAATGATTCAGTTATACATATATATATATATATATATATATATATATTTCTTTTTCAGGTTCTTTTCCATTATAAGTTATTACAAGATATCGAATATAGTTCCCTGTGCTATACAGTAGGTCCTTGTTGTTTATCTATTTTATGTACAGTAGTGTGGATAATAATAGTACAATCTTAAGGGCAAGTGGGATTCAGCTTTTTGGGGGGCCTGGAGATTCTGTAATTTGGGGATCCCTTTTTCAGAAAAAAAAAAAAAAAAGACAAAAGTAGACTCAGGGCCTTGGAAGGGACCCAGGCAGGTGGGGAGCCCTGAAGCTTAAGTTTCATTACCATCGAGGTCAATCTACTTCTGCTTAAAGATTAATTTAATATTTTACTTCATACAGACCTAATATATTAGCAGCAAACTTTTGGGGAAACATACTGCAGCCTTGGCTTTAGGCAAAAGCTTTTGGGGTTTATATTTGCCCATGTGCTAAAGCTGACTGTTTTGGGAGCTGTCACTGAAGGGAAACTTTAAAAACATTTACAATGAACTTAGCTGAACCCATCAGCACCACAGATAGAAGGGCTTAACTTTTTATCATCAGTTATTGGAGAATCTAAACTCCACCTCTAAGGACCTTACCACTAAATGCAAATGAAATAGCTGGTCACTCTGAAAGCATATGAAAAAGTAGAAGGAGCGTCCCGCTGGGGTATTCTACTAAATTTGTGGAGGAGTGGCCCAGGCAACGTGCTCTTTGAACAGTCACATTTTGTGACTGTGTAAAATCACTTTCCATTACTTGTTCATTCCAGTAACATTGCACAAATCATAAGGGGAAATTAGATGTGCAGAGACGGCATGCTGACCAATGCAAAATACTCCTGGAAATGAATATTGAGTTCCTTAGTGGGATGTTCTCGAAATGCAGAAGCAAATGTACTTTCTTTAGGAACATAGCTCCAAAATTATGAGAAAAGTCAGTAGAAAAAAATGATCCAATATACAAATATTTTCCATACAACTTTTCTGGAATAGAACTTACACATTAGGCTTAGTTCTCCTGTACCTTGGATTGCTTTTCTTTTTTTCACAGATTCCCTTTTCATAAAATGAATGTTACCCAGCAGCATGATTTTGTCAGCGGAACAAACCTTTGCAATTGAATTACATTAAAATTCTGTTCTTAGCATTCCTTTTGCTCATTTTAGGATCACAATAGGAAAGGAATAAATTGGAAGTTAATGGCAAGCACTTCCTTTCAAAGTGATAGCAGGCTCTGTTGCCAAAGAGGCGAAAAAAGAGTACAGTAAAAATGTTCCCATCAGATGAGACTGGGCAGGAGAGCTGCTCTGATTATAAGATCTTCAGGAAATGATGGTGGCATTTGTAGGGTTTCGGTTTAAAAGCAGGGGCGAAAATAGAGAAATAAGGTTTTAGTACAGTCTAGGACTCAAGCTCTGCTCTGTGAGCCATGTTTGAATGTGTTCTTATTTGTTCCCGGGAATTGACAATGCACAGAAGTTCGTCATGTGGGTTACTACTGACGCATGGACTTCTGCAACACATATACAGGTTCACTAATGACCTACAATGAGAAATGGATATACTCCATTGGTGGAGTTGATGTGGGATAGTATAAACAAATTTGGGATTTTTACTTTTTTAATATTATGGTACACAAAGAAGACACATTTCTCTAGTACTAAACACTCTCCAAGAATTTCAGACTTAGTGAAGAATCAACATGACTGCTAAGGTAGAGGTTGAGTTGGCAAACCTGTCTTGTGAATATAATGGGCAAGCACTGTTTGCAAGAATGAAAGTTTTTAGTTAATTAAAATAAATCACAATGATATTTGCACTAATACAGACCCATTACACATCATATTTAAAGTATATCTGTTAAGTCTTACATCTAGATAAATTACAATAAAGGCAACTATTCCAAAAAGCATTATTGAAGTATTCCACCAAATATAAACCTCATAATTATATACACACACACGCGTATAAACGTGTGTTTGCTACAACTTAAGAATATAGTACTTTACAGTACTTGAGAAACAGCTTTTCTAATAAAAGAAACAAATATTGCTTTCAGAAAACAGTGTTTTTGTTAATTTTCCTTTAGATGTCTGCAGCAAAGACATGATTTAAAAATTTCCAAGAAACATTTATGCACTTTGCAAAACAGTGTATTACTGTACAAGACAGGAAAAAAAAAATAGAGCATTTAACCTAAGTAATTCAGAATCATCATATCAGAATGACAAATGATCATTTTTTTCTTTCTGTACATTCTTATAATTTAGCTGTGAATGAGCAAGGGTCCACCCTTTCTAAGGGTGAGAAACGTTAAAACACGTTCAAAAGTAAGTGCGTAAAGGAGTGCCATCATCAGGCAGCCCCTCCGGAAGCACCCTCTGGATTCTGACAGAGTGGCCCCTTCTGTCTGTGTAAGTCTGAGATTGTTGATGGATACACGCAACCCCCCACCTCTACTCGTCAGAGCCTTGACAACAACAGTTTCTGCTTATTCTGTGCTGACTCGGATATATGAGACTGGATGTGAAGGTTCTAGAAGAGCCAGAGGGGACTCTGAATCCCTGCCAGGCTTCCTTGGTGTTTGTCGTTACTAGTGAGCTGGCAGACTCCCAGAATCCTAGTGCATGTCTGTAATATTTCCCCTCACATTCTTATAGTACTACATGTCTAATTTACACCTTTTAAGGGTACTTGGTACTTTCGTAAAGAAGGGATGTGAGAGGTTTGACAATGGTCACAGTTTTACCAAAACCACAAGGAGATTATGGGGGGGGGAAAAACACACTTCACAGTTGAAAAACACCTGTTTTCTATGACTTTTGTGACAGTAGTTCCTAGATCTGTTACATGCTGTATCTATCTTTATGTACAAATACCTTGCAAAGAAAGATTAAACTTTTCAGCCCAAATTCCCATTTGTATGTGTCCAGCTTTCTAGCTAGCCTAGTGCCTAAAAAGCCTTCAGATTAAAGCTTTATCGGATAGAAACAGATGGGAGAAGACCTGGGATCAATAAATTGCCTACCAATAAAAAGTGCAGTCACTGCAGTTTCTACCAAAGAAATTTTAAAAGAGAATTAGCTGAAATTGTTTACCTTACATGTTTTAATTTCACTTCTCTTTTTCTTAGTGCAAACTTTCATTTACCATCAGCATGTCACAGTCTTGCGACATGTGTGTCACAGAATGTACAGAATGAAATGTGAAAGTATTTTCTAAAATGCAAGCTGTGCCATTATCTCTGTGGCTCCCACGGCTCCTGGAAGCTTGCAGTGCACGTAGAACGCTCCCAATAGCTCTTTGTTGAATGAAGGAGTAGAGGAGTTCACCTGTGGTCAGGTGAACGGTTATTTATAGAGAAGAGTCTGATGAAACCTAGAGCTGCCTCCGTTGGGAGAGTATCATGTGAATGTTTGCCTTCTGAAACAGCTCAGACTTTTCCGTACCAAGAGTTAATGCTGAAAATATTAACACTTCTCATTTTTGTTGTTGATTTTTTGAAATATATTTACCTACTATTACACATTTACTCTCTTTTGCTTTATAAAGTAAGGACTTCCTCAGTTGACCTTGTTATTACAATAATTAACGAAAATTAAAACTTCATACTGGTCGCACTTTCTTCTGAAATGTTGGGATTAAAGAGTTAAAGACAGAAAACATTTCCCATGCAAATACAGTTTAAGTATACTGTTGCCCCTGGTAACAGGAAGAACGGCTCTAGGAAAAGGAAACCCGACTCTCAACTTGAGATTCTCATCAGTCACCAATAAAATAGGGTGACTTTTTAGGGTTCACTGGTAGTTTGCAAAGCACAAGAAACCTTCATTTCAGAAACTAGAGATACCGTCTTTGGCGCAGCAATTTCTCTCCGTGTTACTTGTGATTTTTGTGTCCCTACTGTGATTTGTTAGGGAAGTGGCCAGTGTTCTTAGACATGCTACAGACGGTGTGATAGGAAGACAGGTGTCAGGTAGTTTATAACTCAGCTCTGAAATCCCTGAGTTAGACTAATATGTTTCATGAGCGGAATAATTATTTGTTGCTAATTGAATAAGCCATCTTGCCTCAGACCTCCTCTTCCGTTGAGTTGCTGGGCGGTAGAAAGGATGTCCATCTGGCTCTGGCGTCCCCTTGTCTGAGGACCCTGTGATGAGCCTACTTACCCCCTTCACTTAGTATTAGGGAGTATTTTGTGCTGGTCTTCATACCATTTTAAAACAATTATCACACGTTATAATTCCTTAGCTAGAGTAATTCCAGGGAGACCCAAAAGATCTTACTTGCTAGAAATCTATTATTTAAAGAGTTCATAGCCAGAGCGAAACCTCAGTTCTTCACTTGCATGCGCACAAAAGCAAACCCAGTGTATTGAACTGGGTAATTGAGTCAAGTACTTAATGACTAACGGCATTTCACAGTTCTCTGCTTGCTACCCCGTAAGATACAAACCGTGTGGGCACATCTAGAGGCTCTTCTGTCTGCTTAGAGAAGACAGCATGGAAAAAACACCTCCGAGTTCTGGCTGACGTGTACATGCACACAGCCGGGTCGGTGGCAGTTTTCTGTCTTGGGACTTGGAATATTTGGAGCTTTATATGCACGGGGCTGACTGTGGTCTTCCGTGAGCTCTATTCAGATTCACGGAGCAAATAAATGAGTTGCAGCTCTTACACATTTATGTAGGTGTATATGGGTCTCCAGCTTCTCATTTGGGTGCTTTACTGTCCCTCATTCAAGCTGAGCAATTTCAGAACGAGCTTCTTAACCATTTCTTTATAATGAACGTAACCCCGAGCCCACGACAGATCCACAGCTGCCACTGACATCGGTTCCGATCGTCCGGGAGAAGATGGAAAAGGGCATCTCAGAGAAGGAGAGAGAGGCAGCGTAAGGCGTAACTGGGCTTCAGATCCAGAGCAGTGAGCAAAAAGCGCAGGTAACCTAGGAGAACTCAGTGATGGTTATTCCCGGTCGGGAAAGATGCGTCCGGTCCCCTTGACACTGAATCATGTCTAAATAGCTGGACATCTGTGCCGGGCTGTGTTCTCTTGATGTGTGTGTGTGACTATAATAGCTCATGATGTTAGAAAAATCACAGAGGCATCTTCCATGGGACACAACTGAGAAGATAACCTTTCCCTTGGTAGGCATCTGACATCCAACCCTAAAAATTCAAACGCTGAAATCACGTTTCATTGCTATTTCTGCCCAAAATTGCGTTAAAAACAAAGCAACCCATTTTACAAATACATTTTTAAAACTGGTGCCCAATTCCTCTCCTTTATTTTCCTTTTTCTCTTTCTTTCCTCGTGGAAGAAAAAATTTGCTGCATTAAGGATGATTTTAAGAGATTTTCTCAGCAGATCACTGAAATTCATGGGAAAATGCTGTGGTTGATTTCCATTTTTGCTGTTTTGTTTAATTGTTTAATAATTTTGCTTTAAGTTTGTAACCAGAATGTATAGTCCCAGGGACATCAGTAAAAAAAAGTGTGTAGCCGATTGAATAATTGTACATTTTTGTACATTTCAAACACTAACCTGAACGCTACTAAGGCAATGCTTTTACTAATGCTTGATTTAATCCAATTTTCTTCTGCAATCTAGTTTTAAGTTAGATGACCTGATAGCATCATATCTGGGTGTGTCAGCAACTTCCCTTACACCGTGATTATCAGATGATTTACTTACTCTAAGACCAAGTTATATACACCAACCATTTTAAAGGGTTGTCTGATAACAGGGCAAGAAATCTACATGGTGACAAGGGAACTTTACTATTTTATAATCACAGAACTGAAGATGGACAGTTGGGTATTTTCCAGAGACTGTCTGGCATCTCTGACTGATTCCTATGATATCAAAATAAAAGCAACCTCAGCATCCCTTCCTCCAGGCTACCCTAACTCCTAGACTCCCAGAAGAAGCCCCTTGCCTGTGTTCCAGGATCCTGGCTTCAGAAAATCTTGAGGTGTCAAAGCAGAGCTAATATGGACTCTGTTCTCTTCTGGACTCCATCCCAGGGTTGGGCGAGATGACCTAGGAAGGAGATAAGATGATTGGGGAAACCATCATCCCTGATTCCTCATAGCATCCCTCCCATCCGTCCCTAGTTTCTTCCATATAACAAAGTGAATCAGCTATACGTGTACATATATCCCCATATGCCCTCCCTCTTGCACCTCCCTCCCACCCTCCCTATCCCACCCCTCTAGGTGGTCACAAAGCACCGAGCTGATCTCCCTGTGCTATGCGGCTGCTTCCCACTAGCTCTCTGTTTTACATTTGGTAGTGTATATATGTCCATGCCACTCTCTCGCTTTGTCCCAGCTTCTCCCTCCCCGCCGTATCCTCAAGTCCATTCTCTACGTCTGTGTTTTTATTCCTGTCCTGCCCCTAGGTTCATGAGAACCATTTTTGTTTTTTAGATTCTATATATAATCTGAGGTTCTTAAAGTGAGACCCCCTAAAGGTACGAAGCAAGGTGAGCAAGCCGAGGCGGGGTGTTCCAGGCCGGAGGAGAGCATTTCCTTGGGAGGCAGAGCGTGGTAGGTTTTAGAAAGAAGGTGCAGCTCAGAATGACAAGAGCATAGAGCATGTGTGAAAGTAGGAAAAAGAAAGTAGATGGAGATCACAGTTTTGATCAGGCAGGGCTTAACCTGACCACCTGGTGATCCTGGGTGGACAGGCTTCCCATGAAGGAGATTACCAGGAAGGCAACATGGTCCATCTGGGGACAATATAAGGATGGATTGAATGTAGAAAAGTAGGAGGCTGAGAAAAGGGGGAGAGAGGAGTTAGGAGACAGTAAATCTAGTTGGGAGGTGAAGGCCTGACCCACAGATGGGCACTGAAATTACAGAGAAAGAGGTGGTTAGTCATTAGGAAATGAAATATAACATGGTGACTGAATGCAAGAGGGGAGGGAAAAGAGAATCTGCTGACCTAGCGACCAAGTGGGTAGGAAATACAGGGAGGACGCAGGTTGGTAGAAACAGATGAGCTCTGATTTGGAAATTATGGCTTTGAGGGGACTGTAGTCCAGCCCAGCTTGTGTTCGGAAACAGCCAATGAGAACTCAGGGCAAGTCAGTTCTAGAGACGTGGGCATGGGGCCCGTGGAAAGAGCTGAGCCCCAAGTGTGAATGAGATCTAGCTGGGGGGGAAACGTGTGAATATATGAATTTACAGACTAAGTTTTCCTATGGCTCAACAACGGAGACAGTACGAGTGTTCACACTTCAGGGTCGCCTTGTCTGCTACTGGACGCCATCCCCCCGATTACTGATGCCATCAGATCTGGGCCTCGCCTTGTGTGTTACCTCCCCTTCTGTATTTGTCCCCTCTTTGCTCCCTCATGTTCCTTAACTGCCTACGTCTGACCATCCCTCTGCTTTCCCTCCATCCTCACACTTTCCACGATATTCACTTTCTCTCATAAAGCTTGTGAATAGACAGCATTTTAGCCTAAATGTTATTTCATCTTAGATTCCCAGTCTACCCACTACATCTGTTGTTTTTCCTCCCAATCCTTCCTTATTTCCAAATCATTGACATCCCGTTAGTTCTTTGATGCCTTTCTCTCTGTTCTCTATTTGCTGTCTTTTCTGAGAAGCAGCGTAAGCTGATTGGGAAAAGGCATTCGGTTTGGAAACTAAGAACCTGGGTTCCAGCCTGACTTTGTCACTTACTCCCATCTGTGTGACGCTGCGCAAGGCATGGCACCTCTCTAAAATTCTGTGCCCTCACCTGTGAAATGCAAGGCTTCCTAGTAATTAAAAATTCTTGCCTGCTCTAAAAAAATGTGTGATTCTGCCATTTCTCCCCAACTTCTCCTAGGTCCCTGTCAAGGCTGATTCCAAAAGAAACAACATTTAAGAAGTTACCAGATTTCTTTTGCTAAAATAGTGTGGCATTTCAGCCAAACCTGGTATCTATTATGCTGCTGGTAGTCATAGCAATTTACAGTAATAAAATTTCTCTTTCCAAATGGGCTTCGTACTTTTATTTTAACCTTTCCAGCTTTACCATAAGTCTTTCAAATCCACCTTGTCCTCACTCACTGCACAGCCATTTCCTGGGTGGGTCTCAGTGAGTGGCCAGGATACAAAGAGGAGAGCTCCGGAGAAGGATGGGTTTGTCCTCTGAGCGCTCCCGGGCCCCATGGAATCAATCAAGGAGGACGAGGGCATGCACAGTTTTGTCTGACAGATTCTTTGGAACAAAAATTTCCCTGACATCCCCTCTCCAGCAAGTCTACATTTCAAGGCCTGGCCAAGACCTGTTATCTAAACAAATAAGACGTGTCCCACTCGTTTCAACCTTCCGTAGTCAATAAACATTTTCTAAATGGTTTGAATAAGATCCTGTCTTAATGAGGGCTCACCCACAATCTTTCAAACCACAAAGGGAACTAATTCTGGAATGTCCTGACTTGGATCCCTTTGTCTCAAGGCCTGTGAATTTCAGGGCTGGTCATTATCACCTCATCAGCTCTCCCTGATATGGTGATGACCACGGAAGGAAAGAGGCATTGGGCCCCTTTTCTTGAATTCGATCTTTGAAAAATATCGAAAATATTGAAAAATGTCCTATCCATGACCATCTGTCACCAGGCTCAATGTTCAAAGTAAGGGCGGGACCAGAGGTGAGAAAGCAAAGATCTGCCGTTGTCTGTGGTCTTCTGAACTCATGTTATCTGGGTGTCTGTGGTCTTCTGAACTCATGTTATCTGGGTGTCCGTGGTCTTCTGAACTCATGTTATCTGGGTGTTGCCAAACAGGATAGTGGCTTGACTGTAGGCCGCTGCCCTTTCCGGGTTTATGAAGCAAACCAATGGCCAGAATTTTGCCCCATCGCAAGACCTCTGAATAAAATGCAACAGCAGCAGAGAAATGTGTGTGTTAACCCCTCTTTCCGCTCCCACCCTTGTAGTTCCACCCGTTCTCATCAGGATCCTCTTAGCCCTGGACACAAACATCATGTAAAATAATACCTTCTTTCGTCTTTCTTATTTTGCATCTTCCCCGTTATTTTTGGTAATGTGTAGGTAGCAGACAGCTAAGTACCAGATGAACCAATGATTTAAGAGTTGGTTGATTGCTCTACTTCCCTTGATGATGGAAGCATTTTGCACTTTCTCTTCAGAACCTGATTTTTTGAGGATTTCTAACTGACAACATTGCTCCTGAATTCAAAGAAATTATGATTTGCCTGTGAGATCGCTGTTAAAATATACAAACCTCAGTTTCGTTCCCAGAATGCTTACACGTAAATTCTTTTGATAAGAGTGTTACAAATAGCATTGTTGCTATTAGGGTTCCAGACAGTCCACCACGAGAAGCTTAAGTCGGGTTCTGTTCTGGTTTTGCCGTTTGCGCACATCCTTCACCAGGACTGCAGACCCAGGAGCGCTTTGTGCATGTGTTTGTGTTATGATGAGGTTGGTAATTTTGTTCTGCTTTACCACAACGACAGATAAGAAGCTATTACGGGTTAGCACTGTGAAAAAAGTATTGCCATACAGATGGCAAGGTTGGGGGTGGATTTTGTTTGGGGTTTTTTTTTTTTTTTTGGTTTTGCAGGCTGTTAAACAATGAAAGGACATTGGATTAAAGGAACTCTGATAGATGGGAGAAAAGATTCTCCCTCTGTGTCGGGGAGACAGTGGGGGAAAGACAGGTTGATTATGTCTTTCCTGGGAATCCTTACTGGGACTCAAGTCTAAAAGCACACGGATGCAGCCCCACTCAGCAGCTTATTCCGGGTAGCCCTGGGGAAGACGCGGAAGAGCCAGCCATGACTGGCTCCCATCCAGACCAACACCTCCTGGTGTCTCAGCTTCTCAAGACAGGCTGATTTGGACTAGAGAAACCAGTCAAAGGTGACACATGCGTTTAGCTGGCTGGTGTCCACTCCTCTACAGGTGAGGAGAATAAAGGTCTGGGAGAGGAGCATTGCCAACATTTTAGGAGTAAATACATACATTTGTCTCACCTTTGAGACCAGTTCAGCGTAAGGCTGAATCGCAAGGCAAGGGGGACAGGGCAGCCCACTCAAAAGAGCCGCCCCTCTCAGGGCGATGGCTGCCTCTCTTCGCTGGTTTGCTTTCTTCTCTAAAGCCCTGCTCTCATGGACACAGATTTTTCTCAAAAACAGAAGGTAATTTTAGAAATGAAACATTTGATTAAAGAAGCCATGGGACTTCCCTGGCGGTCCAGTGGTTAAGACTCAGCGCTTCCACCACAGGGGGCTCGGGTTCAATCCCTGGTCGGGGAACTAAGATCCCGCATGGCGCGCGGGGAGGCCAAAAAAAAAAAAAAAGAAGAAGCCATGTTATGGGGAAGCACTGAAGACAACAGATAATCCTGTTGAGTTTTAAAGAAAACTTGTGACCTTTGTTGAATGATGTTAGTTGACTCTACTGTAATGTATCAACTGAATTGAATGTTTGCTTTTGAACAAGACTTTTTCTGGGTAAGAGTTAAAAGACTTAGAACAAGCTAACAGACAACAGAAATAAGTATATCGGATTTTTTAATGCAACAAACTACATGTCAATTGTTACCGTATTCTTTTTATCTTTAGTAGACACTTTTAAAAGAAAAGAAAATAATTTTGTTGTGTCTAACTCACCAACACGTGGTGTATAATGAAGACAGAACTATAATAAATTAGTTTTGTTCTGATGTTTTAGACCACTTGCAAAAAAAAAAGTTTTCAAGAACTTTGTTTCTACCTGAATACATTTGCGGTATCAATAGTCTATTGACCTTGGTTGGTGACAGTCTCAGTCAGTGTTTCTCTCCGTTGAGGAACCACTAGAAGATGTTTGATCAGAGAAGCGTGGTACTCGGGGCGGGTTTCGGAAGATGGATTTGGTAGCCGTGAGTATGGGGAGAGGCGACAAGACCAGCTTTTGAAATCTAGGGTGGCTGTGGGAGTGGGAAGATATGTGAGAGACATTGTGAAGGAAAAGTGAAGAGTTGGGAACTTTTGTCTGTAAAGGGAAGCGAGAGAGAAAATTTCACGTCAGAACGGAATCGGCGTCTTCAACTGAGATCAGGTCTGAGGCTCTGCCTTTCCGGGGCATTTGTCGATAATCCCGCTGTTTAGGAAACGTAAAAAGAGATATAAAAATATACCACAAAGGCTAAAACAGCAAGTCTAGGCAAAAAAACGCAAAATCAAAATTAAAGACGAACAAACAGAGAAACATCAGTGAAGAGCATCGCAAAGGTCGTGGGGAGCCTGAGGGATTTGCCTTTTCCAGCAAAAGGGGCCTTTGTCAAGAGGGGTCAGCCGGGAGTAAAGAAGAGTGTGCTGTGCGATGAACTTGAAGCCGTGCGGCTGCGACTGGATGAGTGGAAAGGGGGGCATCAAGTTGATGTTCTAGTCAGATTCCCTGGAGCCTATCGCACTGTAAATTCAAGAAGCTCATAAAAGAAAACCATGTCTCAGATCTACAAGCTGGGCAGGCCTGGTTCACCAGCGAGGCCAAGCAACATTCCGTAGAGCCGCGAAGCTGCGCGGAAGCAGAGAGTATGTCCAGAGGCGTGTGTTTGATGGGAAGGCCCCTGTTAGCACCGGGGATCAAAGCTTTTCAGAGGACAGGCGAACATCGGCTGCTGCGTTGTTTTTCTGCTTTTGCCAGAGAAGGGATCGCCTGCCACGTCTGAAAGGCATCTTGGCCCCTTGTTCTCTCTCCCTCCCTTATCTGGCATCCCCTGGCAATTCTAATGGCTGCCATCCATCTTGTTGCATTTCTGTTGTCATAGATGTGGATCTGTGCAGAAGTTTTCACAGATCCACAGTGAAATGGAAAAAATAAATAATGATGGGGAGAACATTTTCATAAAGCTTTACTGGTCCTTGTCAAGAACTTTCACCCTGAAGTTAGGTCCTTTCTATCTGTGGCATGAGTAAATGGCCTTTCTTTATGAAATGATGCTAGTTATAGGTGAGGAGTTTTTATTTAAAAACTCTCTGTTGGGCCCCAATTTTATTTTTTGTACTGGTTTGTGAAATCGGCAAGCCTGGGAAGGATTCCCTGCTTGACGTGTCGCCCCGCCCCTGGGCTCCTTTACACCGAATTAAAGCCTTGCTTCCCTTTAAAACCTTCGTCACAGCCCCCAGTGATGAGCCTCCCTCTACCATATCAGGGACCCTACGCGGACCCTCCGCTTCAGTGGGCTTTTCTGCTCCCTGACCTCACAGCCCGTCCGTCCTCAGTCTTCTGCACCCTCTCCCTGGCTGTCTTCCTGGCTGGAATGTGTCCTGTGCACCTGTATAAATCCGCATCGATTTCAAGGCCCAGCTTAGGTCCCCACCTTGAGGTGGCCCTTCCCTGCTCTGCTCCAGCACGATCGCTCCATCACCTGCCCTCAGGGGGTGGGGGGACTCTGGACCACCAGACTTCTGATGCTCTGTGTACCCACAATCCCCTCGCACCGTAACTAGCCCACAAAGCTTATTCAGAAACTGGTAGGTGACTGGCGGGGTAGATGCTCTGAGGGCCCTTCCGAAATAGCAGCTTTCCTGGCCGGCCCTGTGCGAGCCCTTCAGCCCTTTTAGTGCCTTAACGTAGATGCAGCCACTCGTCTGAAGGCACAAATTGAGGACTTCCAGGGCTAAACTGTGAAACTGGGCCACTAAGATGCCAGCTTAACCCTCTGTCATTCTAACTGCACCGCCTACAAAGGCTGCTCGTACTTTTATTTTCCAAAGAACCAAAGGCTAATAGGTTAGTGTGAATGTGCAGCATCCCATGCTCTATGGCCATGCACTCAGCATCCTGTGATAGGAGATGCCTGCCCAGCAGGACAGGGAACGTGGGGTAGGCCAATGAAAGAGCAGAGGCAAAGGTTGGAGAAATGCTTTCTGCAGGAGAAAGGTGACAGACCTGCTTTAGATTGAATGGAGCTAGAAAACATAAACCAGCAAAGGGGTCGATAAAGGGCAGGTGAGTGACAGCAGCAAGAATGAATCAGCAGAGTGCTGGCAGGTGGCATCACCTGTATAAAGCTACCGTTCTCCACTTCAAGTCAAGCCCTGTGATTTACAGAAGGGCTAAGGGACCTGGGTCCAGTGCATGAAAGTTCCAGTTAGGGCCCCATCGTGAGATGCAAAGAGAGCCAGATCAAATCACCTGACCACATCATATTTTCATTTTTCCACCTGTAAAATGGGAAGGGGGTGGGGGCATAGTGCAGCACTGAACTGCCTTTTACGTAGGAGCATTCCAAAGGATGTTAATTTATTTTTTCAATTTTTCTATAGCTTCTTTTTTTTCTTCCAGTGTTATTGAGATATAATGGGCAGACAGCGCTGTGTAAGTTTAAGGTGTACAGCATAGTGATGGGACTTCCGTACATCATGAAAGGATTATCACGAGAAGTTTAGTGAGCGT